>NC_039244.1:1079201-1122648 GCF_003368295.1 Carassius auratus
GTGCTTGAGTTATATGTAGCAGATTCTGGTACATATAGTAGGTTATCTGGGTATTCCAAGCATACAGAAAGTATTTTTTTTTCTGTTCTGGACAACATTGGCTACGAGTGTCAACATATGGAGATTTTGTATCTGCAGATACATGAAGGAGGTCAAGATCTTATGGATATTAGGTCTAAAGTGGCTGGTTTTAGATGGCATACTGCTCAGAAATGACTTTATCATCAATCACAGAACTGGATAGACATCTCTTTCTGATGAATGTAAAGAAGATGGATCTTAGTGGACTCTCTTCTTTTTATGCCTCAGTATTCAATGCATGGCAGATTTTTATTGTTAAGGGAGAAGAATCTGAAACACCTAGTGCACCTAGAAGAACCCTTCATCTTTAATTATCACCTATCCAGTGTGATTTTGGAATCATAAACTGTGCGTACAAGCTTAATGAAATCAGGAATATATACGATTTGTCATCTCAGGTCTAATGACCAATGGATTACTTTAGAAAAACTGGCCATAAAGACTGTTCTCTGTTCTGTTCAAAGTGCACAGAAATTGTTAAGTTGATATTCAAGAATCTTTTCCAGTTCTGCCACTAAAGGTTGTATTATCTGAGAATGTATTGTGTATGTATTGGCTGTGGATGGAGGACTTTGGCAGGAGGCTGAAGGAAGTTTGCTCTCGTTTACAACACCTGAATGTGTTATATTTCTTATATATATTAAGAAAACTCTTTATTGTTTCCGTGTATAAGTTCTCAACATAAGAGCATGAAAAATCTTACAGAGACTAAGTAGACTGTACAGTATATGTGTCTCTGGATCATCAGAAGCACAGATGTATTTGTAGCAATAGAAAACAATACATTGTATTAGTTACAATTATACATTTCTCTTTTATGCCAAAAATCATTAGGATATTAAGTAAAGATCATGTTCCATGAAGATATTTAGTAAATGTCCTACTGTAAATACCAAACTTAATTTTTGATTAGTAATATGCATTGCTAAAAAAAAAAAAATTTGAACAACTTTAAAGATGATTTTCTGAATATTTTTTTGCTCCCTAAGATTCCAGATTTTCAAATAGTTGTATCTCAGACAAATATTGTCCTCCGAACAAACCACACATCAATGGAGAGATCATTTATTCAGCTCCAGATGATGCATACATCTCAATTTCAAAAAGTGTACCCTTAAGACTTTATGTTCCAGGGTCACAGATTTTAAGTGAGGCACCTCTACATAAGGAAGTTGGAGAAACCACACAATAGATACTCATGACAAATAGATGCAAGGTATGTTTGAATCCTTTGCAAAGGGAAGAGAGTACTTTTTGTAGGGTTTCTGAAACAGTTTTTCATATTTTTTATTGGTTGTTCAAGGTTAAAATAAATTATCGGAATGATAAGAGAATTTAGTAATAATTTTGGTTTTCTCTTTACAAATGGTCTGCTTATTTTTGGAGCAAATTATAGTGCATCAAACAGGAAGAAAATAGTGTTAATTTCATGATTGGTAAAACTAAAATGGAAATTTGTTTGACAAGAAGGAATAAAATGCTTCTTATTTGGAGGAATCAATCCTTTACATATGTTCAAGGCTTTGGTAAAAAAGTAGGCTAATTTTGGAGTATAAGTTTTATGAATTTGTAAATGATACAGAAGACTCTTTTTTTTGAGGGGGGGGGGGGGGTTGAAAGTATTTTATATCAACCAAGTGATGAAAGTGGTTATGTGGTGATAAATGAATATCAATAAGTACAAGACTATTAACCTTGAATTAACTTGAACATTTATTATCTTGAATTACCTTGCACATTTTAACACAAATTATTAACAAGATATAACATAAAAATAAAACTGTTTTTCATGGTTAACAATTTCATGCATGAAAATGAAAACAGCAGAAGACAGAAGAACACAAAACGCTGGAAAGGGTCGGAGCTCCATGAGGTGAATAATGACAAGGGTTGGGTATTGCTTGGGTTTTTTACGATATCTGTGCCAAATCAATACTTTTAGAACCATACAAGGGCCTAAACCGATACTTAAAGAAAGAAATAAAAAAACTAAAATACCCAAACTATGATGGATTGGCCATTATTGAACTCTCTTTCATTCATACTGGACGCCAGAGGGCGCCCTCGCGCAGAAAGTCCACATGTGCCTCACAGAAGGAATAGAACTCAGGAAATCCCTAATATGGACAAAAGCATTGCTATCTCTGTAACTGAATAAACAGAAGATATAAATTTTCTTAATGATAAAACAAAGACAGTCAGTGGCACCTCCAGGAATGTTTGTTGGGAGTGCTAAAGGGGGCTTAACAGTTCAGAGGGGGTGCTAAAAACTAAATAAATTGAGTGCAAGTAATGAATGTCTACAAATCTCAGCTAAGTAGCATGCAAATTTAGCCAACTTGTGTTTTTTATATACAGTAGCTTCGAAAAAGCCTTTTTTCCCCTTTCTGTAGTAGTAAACTTCTCATATGCCACTGTTATTAGTAATATAAGTTCTAATGCCAAATGCCAAATGTGGCACTTACAAAAGTAATAATACAATTTATGAATGCACATAGAAAAGAAAGAAAGTATTATATATATATTTTTTACATTATCTATTTAGTTGCCAACTGGCAAAAAAAAAAAACAGTTCAGTACCCAGCCCTAATAATGACAATGACTTATTGACTGTGATAATTTGAACTGAAAGGTAATTTTGAAAGAAATTCAGCTGCGGTATTATTGTCATTAGGAGAAAAGACTCTATAACATCTCACTGTTACTGATTCATCATACAGCTCAAAGCATTATGGGTAGAATCTCTCATCAGCCTATTTTTATTCATCAACACAGTTTCATTCTTGATCCAGAACCAACCCAAAACCCAGGATAGAGCGGCTGAGTGAATGTGGTCTGGACTGTGTGGATGAGGCTCATTGTGTCAGAGACGCTGAAAAAGGACACAGTTCCTGCACTGTAATCCACAAACACTCCTATTCTACTGATGATGGACTTTATCGGGAGAACAGTATCTATATTTTTGTGTACAAATGTGCAACTGGAGGGAGTGCAGTAAAAATTCCAGGACTGATCATTACGTCCAAACACACACCCAATACCTCCTCCCTTCCTGCCGATGCTCTTATATGACACTGATGTAGACACACCATCACCTCCGCTCCACTCAATCTCCCAGTAACAGCGTCCACACACACTCTCTCTACACAACACCTGAGGCCAATTATCAAATCTGTCTGGGTGACCAGGATACGGCTGATCTGTGTTAGTGTTAGTTAGCTCTCTGTTGTTCTCAGACAGACGGAGGTGTTTAAATGCTGTGTTCAGATCCGGAGTGAACTGACGGGAATCTGATGGAGATAAAACACATCAGAATCAGGAATTATGAATCTGTTTGATCTTTTCATGTTCAGTGTATCATCAGTGTCTCAGATGAACAGATATCTGTGCACATCATCATTTATAAAACTCTTCTTTCACCTTCTACAGGAAGAACATGAACACAGAGAAGTTGTTATGCTTGTTTTCTTACTGACTTACATTGTAGGAAGTTGCTCTTGGTCCTGATGAATGCAACTGTGGAAATCAACAGACATGAACAGTGTGATCCTCATGATCCTGTATCTATTCCTAACACATTTCTAATATGATGTTCTCCATGATATGAGATGATGATGGACTGGTTTCTGAGAGCAGATGAATCTCCAGGACTTTACCTCTGTCTGAGATCTTCTTGATCTCCTCTTTGCAGAAATCCTCCAGTTTGTCTCTCAGCCGATGGACAGATTCTCTCAGAGCATCAGAAGAGACGAGAGAACTGAAGAGATCATCATTTACATCTGTAGATTCAGGAGGAGCTGAGAGAGACTGGAAACTCTACAGAAAACAGAAATCAAACTCATCAGCTCCACACTTCACTCAATAACCTGCAGGAACATCAGATTTGACTGATCACAGCATCAGCTTCATTCTTCTCATATTCATTATATCGCATTAGAGCTACAGATTCCAGTATATGCCACTTACACTCTATGTGAACCTTCTAGAAAGTATTTTGGATGATAAAACATCAGCTAAGAGCATAAATGTCCATCTAACAGCTCAAGCACATCAACTGAGACTCATTGTAGGGTGGAGTAGATTTGCTCAGGGAAAACAGCTCAAAGGCTACGATTAGACTGACCACTATTTATAACTTTAGAGACACTAAAACTTCACTAGGACCCTTAAGACACACTCAGGTTTACGATTTCAATACTGAAGCACTAAAAGTATACTGTAGAATGGGGGGAGAAAATTTTAATCATTAAACACTGCAGGGTTGGTATTGCATTAGATAGCTTATATGTACTTAATATTACATGAAAATCAAGCTCAAATTGAGTTTTTGACCAGCGAATGACAGAGATCTGGGTTTTGTCTGTAAGTAGAACGACAGAGCATGGCATAATCTGCTTTCATCAACTTTTACAGGTTAACGTTTTTTTGTAATTAAATGGGCGCTTAGTTTTTCTTGTTGTTTAATACACTTGGCCAAAATCTCATGATATTGTAACAGAAATAATGAAGTGCTATGCAGAGGATATTTAAAACTTACAAAAGAATATTGGCTACAACTAGATGTCAAATAACCTACTTCTCAGGTCTTCAAACAGACAAAAAAATATTAGCTTTTACAGACATAAATGTTTAAAAAAGAAAATGCTGTACTTGTTCAAACCGTTATTTATTTAACCTTGAATTGTGAACAAGCAGAGAGCTGTCTCCTCCAGTCTGTGTGAGTTACAAGGTTTCATTGAGAATACAGAGGCGTTACGAAGTCTTACTGACAAAACTCTTTTTAATGCTTATCATGGATTAAATATAAACAAACCCTCAGATTCAAAATAATAACAATATAATAGATATATGAAGTTTGAATAATTTTCCACAACACACCTGACTGGGCTAGGGTATGGCAACGGTCAAACGGAAAAAACCGCCCCTGGTGGAGAGAGGACAGAGGCGGTGCTGGGAGGAGATGAGTGGTTGGAACATTTGGCTGGTTGGCGAGGGGTGAGCTGATGAGTCTCTGTGGTTCTCGGGAGGGACTGGACGATGATCTCACTGAGCCAGCTCACCTGGTTGGAGAACTCTAGGAACTCCTCTACATACCTCTCCAACTCCCTACCACCCTGCTGCAGACACCAAAGCTTGTGTTCAGCCATAGTAATCTTGTTTGATCCGATGTTCTGTCATGCTTCATGAAAGAGGAATGAGGGGATGCTGGGAAATACTTGAACTAGAATTTAATTCAAAGAACAAAGGGATACAAACACAAGAACTCCGGTATGATGTTTAACAGCGGATGGAAAACAAGGGGCAGAACCCACAGACACCAATGGGAGCAAATTAACTGATTAATCAAACACAGCTGGAAATGAATACACACGAGGACTGGAATAGGACTGGAACATTGCTCTCAACGGAGGCGGTCGCATTTCTTTCCTCTCCTCCCCTGCCTTTCCTTGCTTCGCTTGTTTTTTCTCTTGTCTTGGGCCCTATCTTGCACCCAGCGCAATTGACTTTGTACACTGACGCATGTGTCATTCCTATTTTGCACCCGCGCAAAGCGCGCTTTTCCCTCCACAGAAGCACGTCGCTAAACTAGTGAATGAACTTGCGCTCCCTGGGCGGTTCAGCGCAAAAAAGGAGGAGTGTTCCGGCGCAAACAATCCCTGGTGCTATTTTGCTGTTCCATTAAACAATTGCGCCACTGACCAGAAAAAACCTAGTCTAAAGTCAGTGGCGCGTTGCGCGTTGTTCATTATGCTATTTTAAGGGCGCATGCTTGACCATAATGTATAGCGTGCACAACGCGCATACACTTTGCTCATGTAATCTACACAGATGCAACAGTTATTTTTGCAAATCATAAATTGTTACACTTAAAAAAATATTAACACATGAGATGACGGAAATCATTGTGGTGTGCCACGAAGATGTGAAAAAATAGGCATAAATCTAGCTTACAAATTATTCAGGCTAATTGTAGTAATTAAGGATCAGACCTGTTTGAGGTCATATATGTATATAAGGACATCTGACAAATTGGTTTGTCCGTCAAGAACCAGGAAAAAAAAATCGATGAAACAATTGTGGCTATTTCCTCCCACGCCTGTTTAACCGACGCTATTTTGGGTGGGTTTCTCCCATCCCCATACAACACAACTTCTCTGTCTTTCACTGCTCTTACAAGAACATCAGTCTCCTCGGCTGTGAACCGCTCCTGGCGTGCGCCTGGTAAATACGCCATAATAATAGCAATCCATAATGGAACTTGCGCACCTGCTTTTAAAGGGAATTTTGGATGACGCTCTGATTGGTTTATTTCACGTTACGCCCAAACCACACCTATGAATAATGAAGCTACTTCAGACCAACCCACTTTAGATTTGCGCCGGGCGCAAGAGCCATTTATCCCGCCGGGAAAATAGCAACAGCGCCGAGACCCGCCCACAAAGTTACTTGCGCTTCGCGCTTTGACACTTGCGTTTCAGATCGTTAAAATAGGGCCCCTAGTCTACTTGCGAGACTCTCTCTGCACTGCTCTCCTAATCTGGAATATGGATTTGATAAATTGGTCTCTCAACGCAATTGACACCATCTTCTCGATGAGAAGCCTGGGTTCGGGGGAACCTGACTGCCCTGCCAGAATGTTTGCAGCTGGCTACACGATGGACGCGTGGGCGAATTGGCGGGTCATGTGTCTGGCGGCTCTGTCCGTGGATGACATTGAAGACTTCTACCTATTCGGAACCATGATAACAGGTCTTCTGCTGATTGGATTAGGCCTTGCCCTGGGTTATCGGAAAATTAAGAAGACGGGAACAGCTGTCCAAAGCCTCACAAGGCTGCCAGTCATGATTGAAGCAGTGGGCAGAGCGGTCAGCATTGAGACTGAGACTATTAACCACAATATGGATAACATCACGAAGAAGCTCACGGATTTGGAAAAGAAATTGGAGAATTTGGAGACCAATGGACAATGAACAATCAAAGTGACCGTGAAAAGAAATGCGGCTACTAGACCAAGCAACTGGTATCTTATCTTCTTTTGGCTTTCTTTACCAGCTTTGGCTGGATGACAAAAATCTCCCAGGCGAGCAGGGCAGCTTGACTTCTCTTGCATTCCTCCACCTTCTCCCACAGACACCTGCTGATTGTTGACTCTGTCTAGGACCAGACCAAGGACGTCTCCATGGCAACTTGCTGTGACGCTGTAAAATCTGCGGACTGAGGCATCTAGAGAGAGTCTCAACTCTCCAGGCCTACAAATACACAAACTCTTACACATATGCATTCACCCTCCCAACCCCCATCCCCTGCCTTCGCCGCTTTGTTCCGCCAGTCTGGAAGGCGGGTCTGTGACCGGCGCTTTCAAGCTGCTGGGCCGGATGGCTGTTTGCCTGCACTGGATTACCTCAACCACCCCAAGTTCTGTACCCAGTTGCACAGTCTTGTCTATGGTGTATTGATTATGTGCTTTTTGTGCTGAGGTGTTTTTCCTGTTCTCATACTGTGCTCCCATAAGGAGCATAGTCTGGGTGTTGGTTTTTTTCTCCTCACTTCCCTAATGTTATGCTGTATTTCTTCCTCAAATACTTCCTGTCCTGTCTACCCCACTGTCATATTGTATGTATGTATGTATGGACAGGTTGATGGCTAATTTCGCTGGTACTTGTGACTAGTGACAATAAAGGGCTACTACTACTACTAACAGGAAAGACCAACTTGGAATTGGTGCTCTGCATATAACCCATCCATGTGCACACACACAGCAGTGAGAAGTGAACACACACCGGGAGAGGTGGTCATCTATAGATCCAGTGACCAGAGAGCAACTGGGGGTTCAGTGCCTTGCTCAAGGGCACTCTAGTCATGGTTATTGAGGGTGGAAAAGAGCACTAATCATTCACTCTCCACCACCTACAACTGAGACTCGAACCTGCGACCTTCGGGTTACAGGGCCAACTCTCTAGCCAGTAGGGCACAGCTGCCCCTATGGCTAGAGGGCATAAATTAGGAAAAAAACATAAGGAAAACAGGAACTAAGATGGGGTAAAACCAGAATACACAAGTCCACAAAATTGACATTACTCCCCCCTCCAGGAAGGTGTATAACAATTCCACCAGGTGGGGGGGTGGGGGGGGGTACTGGAGTCTGGTCCAGGAAGAAGACAAAGGAGGCCTTCAGGGCAGATCAGGCAGTCAAGGGTGCCAGGGTGCCATGGTAGAGCAGGTAGATCAGGAGGCCATGGTGGAGTAGGGAGCAATGGGGCCATGGCAGATCAAACAGTTCAGGAAGGCATGGTCAACTGCCTCAGCCACAGCCCCAGCTGCCATCCATCCTGCTTAACTGGGATCTGGAGACCTCTCTGGACTATACTTGGGGGCAGGAGACCTCCACAGATTATCTGGTTGGAGAGCTCTATGACCTCCTCTACATACCTCTCCAACTCCCTACCACCTTGCTGCAGGACAGACTACAAATTAACAGACACCAATGGGACACAACTGGGAGAAAATTAAATGATTATTTGAACACAGCTGGAAATGAATACACACAACGAGGACAGCAACAGGAAAAACCAAATAAGGAAAACAGGAAACACCTGTTTCCACAAAAAAAAGTCCACAAAACTGACAGAAATACATTGTCCAGCAAATATTTTCTAGCCCCATTAACAACTGATCTCATCAGTAGCTTAGATTAGATTTAAAGATAAATGTTATCAAGTTTGAGTATCACTTCAATCTTGATGAACGTAACTCAGAATTGGTACTATAGAGTTGACTGATTTCACCATGACATAGGCTACGTTCACACCGCAGGGCTTAATGCTCAATTCTGATTTTGTGAAAAAATTGGATTTTTTTGCAAGGCCGTTCACATTTCCAATTAAATGCGACCTTTTGTGATCTCCTGTGTGAACATGAAATGACCCAGAAGTGACCCACATGCGCAGAAGAGTACTCAACGATGAATGACGTCACTCGTTGTTAGCGGAAGTAGTTAACGTTAAACATAGATGTCAACAGCAGTGTAGTCAACAGCGGAGCTCTTTTTGCAATATTAAAGTTGTTTCACCAACGGAGCCAGCACAATTACAATCTTCTCGTTTTAAGAAGAAAATTAAAAAGAAGGTTTTTGGCCATGGCGTTTTGTGGAGCAGTGTTAGCAATGTCGGTACAGAGAAACGTGTGGGTGCGGAGTCACAGGCAGGAGTGGTGGGATACTGATGTGAGTGGCTCTTCTCACCTACTTCAACGCAGAATTATGGCATTTGTAGCGTATCAATGATGTACGGGTCGGATACATGTGGCCTGGCCGTTCAGACGGAGGTCGCATTTCAAAAGATCTGATCCGTATCGGATTCAGGACCACATACCCAAGTGGCCTGGGTCACATTTGTAAAGATCGGATCTGTGTCATTCAGACTGTCATGAAAAGATCAGATACAGGTCGCATGGGGCAAAAAAATCGGAATTGGGTCGTTTCACCCTGCAGTGTAAATGTAGCCATAATGAATCAGAAGGAGAAATGTTCTAAAAAGCTGAAGTGTTATTGAAGTATGATCCTGTTCTTCTAGATCTGTGTTACCTGCAGGAACTGGATGTGATCCTGTGTGTGTGGAAGCTGCTCCAGCTCAGCGTCTCTCCTCCTCAGATCATTGATCTCCTGCTCCAGTCGCTTCAGTCGTTCTTCAGCTCGACTCACTGCAGTCTTTTCCTGATCTCTGATCAGTCGTATCAGCTCAGAGCGGCTTCTCTCAATGGAGCGGATGAGCTCAGTAAAGATCCTCTCACTGTCCTCCACTGCTGTCTGTGCAGAGCGCTGTTAGGACACACAGTGATTCAGCTTCAGTGAGTCTGAACTGAGACGGAGACAAACTTCTCTTCTTCTCCAGACTCACCTTATGAGACTCCACAGTCTCTCTCAGCTGCTGGAGATCTTTCTCTCTCTGCTGGATTCTCTGCTGGAGCGTCTTCTGAGTCTCCTTCAGCTGCTCCTGCAGGACAAACAGATGATCGTCAATCTGACAGAAAACTACTGGCTCTAAATCATCATGTGAACAGATGAATCATACATGACTTCTATCATACATGAATTATCATGAAGGTCAAGGTCTGTTTCGCAGAAGCGTATTATAAAATTGAAACTGACACAGATGTAGAGCTTCAGACTGAATGTGGTTTACGGTGCATTTTCTGCAAACAGTGAAACTCTTCTCGCAGCTGTTCTTTTCTGCTGTTGTGTGATTTGTGAATGCTGTGAGCTGTTTATATTGTGCAGATATAAACACATATGCAACGAGTGTCAGCAATATTTCATCAGTGTCTAGTGTTAAATACCTGTTTCTCTGTCCTGTGTGCTGCAGCTGATACAGTGTTGTGGTTTTGATGTTCATCCATCGTACACAGCAGACAGATACACTTCTGATCAGTGCGACAGAAAACCTCAAGGAGCTTCTCATGTTTCTGACAGATCATCTCCTGCAGTCGTCCAGTGGCTTCAATCAAACTGTGCCTCGGTCCTCTAAACCAACTATCATGTTGTTCAAGGTGATTCTGACAGTAGGACTTCAGACACACCAGACAGGACTTGACGGCTCTGTATTTTCTTCCAGTACAGATGTCACACTGCACATCTCCAGCTCCAGCGTAACAGTCAGCAGAGAGTCTGGTCTTCTTCAGTTTCTCCACCACTTCAGCCAGGATGGTGTTTGTAGCTAAAGCAGGTCTTGGACTGAAGGTCTGATTGCACTGAGGGCAGCTGTAGACTCTCTTCTGATCCTCCTGATCCCAGCAGTCTGTAATACAGCTCTTACAGTAACTGTGTCCACAGGGAATGGTCACGGGATCCTTCAGGAGATCCAGACACACTGAACACATGAACTCCTTCTGACCTACTGAAATTCTGGCTTCTGCCATTTTACTGTCGAAATACAGAGACACAAACACTCAACAGCTAAACTAGCACTTTAGTTTCTCTTTCCCTGAGCTGATGAGTTTAAATACTTTACTGGTTCTGTGTTTGAGTGACGTGTGTAAAACAGGTTTGTCTGTGATTCTGTAAAGCAAGTTCCTCATTTTAGTTTCGACACTCCTAACTGTCGAATAGTTGATTCAGGTCTGTTTAATTAAAAAGATCAAAAAGATAAAAAGATCAAACTAAACTCTGTGGGAAAGTGACACTCCTGGACTAGGAATGTGGAATCTTCTTTCCTTCTTTAAATTACTTGTAATTACTTGTTTTTCACCCCTGGCCTACAAGAACAAGTGCAGCAATCTACCCCCTGCAGCATCAACATCAGCTCTAAGAACGCAACAAACCACAGCCATCACCTGTGCTGCCAAGTTTTCTAAGAAGACCGCAAAGTATCTCTGAGATTCCCAGGAAATGGCTCTTCCCTAAGGGGGTGGTGACTTTGCCACTCCCTCCACCAGAGAAGGGCTGGGTGCTTACATCTGGTACATCTCTAGTTCCCAAAACATCAACAAAACAGGAGTTTGTTCAATCTCAGGGTCAGATGTATTGGCGTATGATAAAAAGCTGTGCAACATTTCCTCAGCACCATCTTTCGACACAGGCTAATAAATTGTGGTTGCAGGACAAGCTGCTTCCTCATGTACCTTCTGCCAACCCTCTGAGGGATCCTGTGGTCCAGGCAAGATTTGCACAACACACTCTCCCTCTTCTTTTGAACGCTACTCTTCCTGAGTTAGGGCCTGCACAATCTCCCCTACAAGATATTGATGCAGAAACACATTTTTGATGCAGAAACTCGTTGCCCGCAAGATGGGTTTGCAGTGATCATCCTGAAGGACACATACTTTCATGTCTTGATTTCACCTCGACACAGACTGTTCCTTCAGTTTGCTTTTTTCAGTTTTTGCCTTACTGGCTCACTCAGACCTGGTCTTCAGTCCTTGACAGCCCCACCATGGCAGATTCCCCTGAGGAAGGACATCCTTTCTCAAGGATGGGCACCATATGACACCTGTGTCCAGATCTGTGGAACCTCCAGGTGTGGCTCCTGAATGGGACTCTGAACACTTAAGTTCCCTATCACAGGCAGTGATCGACAATAAGGCTCAGGCAAGGGTCCCCTCTACTAGGCAGGCATATGTCCTGAAGTAGAGGCTGTTAGTTGAGTGGTGTTCTTCTTGACAATAAGACCCCAAAGATGCCCGACCAGTGTTATGCTTTCCATTCTGCAAAAGAGGTTGAAGTGGAGGCTGTGTCCCTCCACCATGAAAGTGTATGTCACTGCCACTCCGGCACATCATGATGCAGTGAACAGCAGGTCCCTGGATGTAGGGAAAGGGAAAGGCTGTATCCAAGCAGTCTAGCCCACTGTCTAGTGTAGCCATCTCCTTGGAATACTAGACACAATATAAGTTATGAAGTGGCTCTTGGTTTTGCGTTTGCCTATCGCGGGACTGCCCAGTTTTGGTCTGCTAAATAGTGAGGCAAGGCCAAAGCCAATGAAAGTACTTAATTAGCTGTTTTGGAGGGATTTGTCAGAAGAAACAGTCGAGTAACAGATAAGGACAGCAGTTTGTAAGTGTTTTGCCTCGTTTTCTCATTAGACTACTGCATGATGGTCTAAGCCATTGTTTCATCAGAACTTCTCTATACAGCTGGGTTCGTCAACCATAACTCCTTCCAGGACAGCCAGAAACCTAGGAGTTGTGATGGATCATCAGTTATGCAGTTATACAGAACATATTGCTACAACGACCCATTCCTGCAGATTTGCCTTATACAACATTAGGAAGTTTAGAGCCTTCCTGTCAGAGCAAGCCACCCATCTTCTTGTCCAAGCTCTTGTTCTCTCCAGACTGGACTATTGTAATGCTCTCCTGGCTCTTCCTGCATGTAGTGTCAAGCCTCTGCAACTGATCCAGAATTCAGCAGCGAGGGTTGTCTTCAATGAGCTAAAAAAAGCTCATGTTACTCCTCTCCTCATCAGGTTACACTGGCTACCAGTAGCTGCCCACATCAAATTCAAGGTACTGATGCTTGCCTACAAGACGACCACTGGCACGGCACCAACTTACCTAAACTCACTGGTTAAATCTTATGTGCCCTCCAGAAGACTGCGCTCTGCAAGTGAATGATGCCTTGTGGTGCCATCCCAAAAAAGTTCAAAATCACTCTCACAGACCTTTTCCTGGACTGTGCCCTGCTGGAGGAATGACCTCCCAATCTCAATTCGAAGTCTTTACTCATTTAAAAAAAAACATCTAAAGTATCATATTTTTCGCCAGCACTTAACCAACTAATAATAGCTCTTTTCTTTTCTTGTCCTTCATATTCTTAAAAAAAAAAAAACTGGCTAGGCATTCTGTACTACACTAACTGAGATTTATCATGGCACTTGTATAATGTTGTTGTTCTCTTGTTGATCTGATTGTTTCTATTGTTATCTTTCTTAAGTCGCTTTGGATAAAAGTGTCTGCTAAATGATTAAATGTAAATGTAATGACCCCTGAGAGTGAAAGCACACTCCACTCAGAGTCTTTCCTCCTCCTGGGCCTTGGCATATGGTGCCTCTCTTGCAGACATTTGCAGAGCTGCAGGCTAGGCCACACTTAACATTTTTGCAAGATTGTATAATCTCTAAATTGAGCCAGCTTCCTATTAGGCATTGCGTACAAACAGGCAATTACCAGGAGAACTGGTTTTCTGTCTTACTTGTGGTGCCATTTCCTCTATGAGTGGATGAAAGCGCTCTTCCAGAGAGTTAGCCAGTCGATGGTCCCTTGCTATAGCTCCTCCAGGACAATATAGTAGTGAGGGTAAGATGAGCCATTTTCTGTTTTTTACTTATGTTTTCAAGTCAAGTCACCTTTATTAATATATAGCACTTTAAACAAAATACATTGCGTCAAAACAACTGAACAACATTCATTAGGAAAACAGTGTGTCAATAATGCAAAATGACAGTTAAAGGCAGTTCATCATTGAATTCAGTTATGTCATCTCAGTTCAGTTTAAATAGTGTCTGTGCAATCATTTGCAATCAAGTCAACAATATCGCTGTAAATGAAGTGACCCCAACTAAGCAAACCAGAGGCAACAGCGGCAAGGAACCGAAACTCCATCAGTGACAGAATGGAGAAAAAACCTTGGGAGAAACCAGGCTCAGTTGGGGGGCCAGACGAAACCAGTAGTTCAATTCCAGGCTGCAGCAAAGTCAGATTGTGCAGAAGAATCATCTGTTTCCTGGGGTCTTGTCCTGGTGGTCGTCTTAGACAAGGTGTTTACAGGGGATCTGTATCTGGGCTCTAGTTGTCCTGGTCTCCGCTGTCTTTCAGGGATGTAGAGGTCCTTTCTAGGTGCTGATCCACCATCTGGTCTGGATACGTACTGGATCCGAGTGACTGCAGTGACCCTCTGATCTGGACACAGACTGGATCTGGTGGCTACGGTGACCTCGGAACAAGAGAGAAACAGACTAATATTAGCGTAGATGCCATTCTTCTAATGATGTAGCAAGTACATCGGGTGTTATGGGAACTGTTCCCGGTTCCGGTTTACCTAATTAATGCAGCCTAAAAATCCTTTAACAGATTAGGACATTAGAAGCACATTAGTGTGTTATGTGTAAGCCAAGTTAAAGAGATTTAATCTATATTTAAAATGAGTGGGTCTGCCTCCCGAACAATGTTAGGTAGGTTATTCCAGAGTTTAAGCAATAAATAGGAAAAGGATCTGCCACACACAGTTGATTTTGATATTATAGGTATTATCAGATTGCCTGAGTTTTGAGAACGCAAACAAGAGTAACATGTAACAAGAGCTCATTCAAATACTGAGGTGCTAAACCAGTGGCGTAGCCAGGGGAGGGGCAGAGGTGTCAAGTAACGAAGTACAAATACTTCGTTACTGTACTTAAGTAGAAATTTTGGGTATCTATACTTTACTTGATTAATTATTTTTCAGCCGACTTTTTACTTCTACTCCTTACATTTTCACGCAAGTATCTGTACTTTCTACTCCTTACATTTTAAAAATAGCTTCGTTACTGTTATTTCATTCCGGCTTGTTTTCATTCCAGCTTGTCATCATTTAAAAAAAAAAAAAAAAAAAAAAAAAAAACTTATCCAGATAAATCGCGCCACCCGGATGGAGTGAATTTGATTGTGGTTGGATGAGAAGTATAAACCGATACCATTCCGACACCCTATTGGTTTGTACGCGATCCATCGCACCTGCACATGACACATCACACTCCAGCAAGGACATAGCCAGTTTTGGGTTCGTTTATCAAAAAATATGTTTTTTAAAAGTAGGGCTGGGTATGGAACCGGTATCCGATCGCCTCAGAGTCAGTCCGCTTACATTTCATATGAAACCGGCGTCAGACCGGTCTCCTCCCGTCTTTCAGCGCGCTCTTCAAACCGCAGACCGCGAGAGGAGCAGCGTGAGCTCAAACAGAGACAGAGGACACAAGGTGTGTGTTTATCTATAGATTGTTAGAATATCTGTATCTGTGCAGTTCTTTGTCATAAATACAGTTTACAAAAGGTCACGAGGGAGCAGTCGCTTTCTCATCCACTGTAAAGTTTTCGTTGTTCACCGCTCATCACTAAACAGCCGTTTCCTCCAGCGAAAATCTAGCCCTTAACACATATGAACGCATACTTTAATTACACTTATTTAAATATACTTAAATTTAAATCATACGTACTTTATACATACACTAGCTACTGTGCAAAAGTCTTAGGCACGTTAGTATTTTCGGTGTTCGGCTATTTATATATTTTGCTATAGTGTGTCAGTAGAAAATATCAGTTTACATTTCCAAACATTCATTTTGCCATTGTCAAACTGCTTGTTCATTCAAAATTGCACTAGATTATTATTTAAATTAATGGCAAACTGATATTTCCTACGGACACACTACAGCAAAAGATATACATAACTGAAACCCTTTTTTTGGAGTGAAAATGCTATTTTTTCTTTTCCATAAGACTTTGGCACCAACAACATTGTTGCTACTTTATAAAGAATGAGCATACAGTAGCTAATTCACAGAACTGATTAAAGACAGTGAGAGACGGCACTCATCTTAACTAAATATCAGAGTGAGTGACAGAAATACAGTAGAAACATTATGTGTGGTTTTGTATTAAATAATGACCCAGATTGTGAAATACATTTATTAGCCTTAAATTAAGGGAAGCACAACTTGGGAAATGAGAGCATCCAATGTGAAAGCTATGGATTTATTTCAAATATTTTAAATGTTCTTTAAAGTTATCCATAGTTTTTTGGGGGGTTCTTTTTTTTAAGTATTGGTTCAGGCACCGTTTAGGCGCCGGTACCTTTTAAAAGTATTGAAAAGGCACTGGACCCTACTTAAAAGTTATTATTTCTCACTGGCTCATTTACCAAATGGGTGCTTTCTCTTCGTCCTCCACAAATTAAGCTGCTGTAGGTAGTTCGGTAGCGAGATGTTTTTTATAAATTATCGTTTGCGATTGATGACGCGATTAACAATGTTGTTAAAACTAGGCTTTACCAACTTTGTAACTCGTTACCCCCCGAACACTGGACATAGCAGACGTATGTACCGAATACAGGAAGCTATCAATCAAGAAGGTATCAGGATTATGAGTTATTTTTCATTTTTAGTTTTTGATTAAAAACTTGGATTAATAATTAATTTTGACAGCACTATAATGTTTATTGTAAATAGACATCCATACAAGTGTAATTGTTACTAAGCCTGCACCAATATTCTTATCCATTGCCCTCACAGATTCCTGCAGCTAAGCTTGGATGTACATTTACATTCCATTAAAGGTTATTGATGACTTGCCTCTGAAGTTTGACTTTTTGCACCATAACAATACTTATTGGCAACTAGTCATCATATCTCTAGCTCTTTAATGTATTTGCATTGTACTAAAATGCGTTCATTTTCAATGGGCATATATGTGGCTGAAACAGGTAGCCTAGTGCATCCCAAAATTTTCAACATGAACATTTTAATATAACATTATATTCATTATGGCCTTTAGAAAAATGTTTTTTTGAGGGGGTGGGGTAGTGCACAATAGGCCCCTGTGGCTCGGCCCAAGCTTTTGTTTTTATTGGCATTTTTTTCCCTTACATTACTTTTACTTTTATACTTTAAGGAGATTTTTAAACCTGTACTTTTACACTTTTACTTGAGTAAAAAGCTTGAGTTGATACTTCAACTTCTACAAAAGTCTTTTTAAACCCTAATATCTATACTTCTACTTGAGTAATGAATGCCAATACTTTTGACACCACTGGGGAGGGGCCATGGGGGCACTGGCCCCTCCTGAAAACTGATTGGCCCCCCAGTGTGCCCCCACCCTTCTACTTGTCTGTCACTCACAAATTCAAATAATAATCTTCTATTAGCGAGTTGTTGCAGTGCAAGAAGTGTTCGGTACTAACGTTAACGTCTTTCGGTGTTAGACAGACCAGGTTCGATGACGATGTTATCTCCTAGAGCAGACCAAGATGCTAAATATTATATTTACTATGCTCCTCTGATGCTGAATGTAAAAGGGGTTTACTGCGTTACGATTTACTTTTTTTTTTTCGGCCGAACGCGCCGATATAGGCAACAACGCAATTTAAAGCAATGGTTTAAAAAAAGTATAATAGCAATTCTAATAAAGTCATTATTGAATCATGCAGTCGATTAGCAACTTTTTTCACTTAAGTGAGGTGATGAAACAAATCGTATAATGTTTATCTAACGCTCCACACTTGAGACTTTTTTTTATAGTCTATGGGTGAGACACATGCAAAAACATCGTTTTTTTACTGGTCAATTTTGAGATTTAGGGCTGTTTGTCTTCAATAACATGTCGTCTTTCAGACTTGTGGTGAAAAAAAAGTCCAAAATACACATATAGGTCTTTATTTTTCTACACCTTTAATCTATTTGCGTCTGTAGATTTCTCATAAATTCAGTTGCCGTTCTAAAATCACCATGGTGCTCCGCGATTGCTGTCTGCACCCTGGAAAGCTCTCTCTCCCCCCCCTTCACAGACGTTATTGACAAAACGTCATTTGATGACACCCAGAAACATTCTCAAATTAAAAGTCATACATAAATATTTAATATAAAAATAAATATTTAAAATAAATAACTAATACTAAAATAACACTGGACTAATTAAGCTATTTTAAACTGTTTTTTATAGGATCCACATATTTCACATGTTAAACTAAAGCTACCTTTTTGAACAAGTAGCTTTCTAACAAAGTATGGTTATATGATATTTTTAAATCAATATGCTCAAGATTAATTAGCCTTGACATAAGTAGATTTTGTTTATTCATCAATGAAAATTTACTGCAACTGCTGCAATGCAAATTGAATGGGATGTGGATAATAAACAAAAACAATTTATTATATTAAATTTATATTATATTAATTAATTAATTGTGTATTTATTTCTATGAATTATAAATGTTATTCTGCATTTATATAAATAAGGCTATTTTATATATATATATATATATATATATATATATATATATATATATATATATATATATATATATATATATATATATATATATAATATTGTCATACCTGGTCTCATTTAGTGTGTCTTTGCCCCTGTGACCCAGTTTCTGTCTTCCGTGTTTGGTTTGATTAGTTCCCAGGTGTGTCTATTCTATTCCTCATGTGTTCCATGTCCCTGTTAATTTAGTCATGCCATCCACCTGTGTTTCCCCAATTATCCTTTTGTACATAAGCCTTGTCCTTTCAGTTCTGTTTTGTCGGGTCTCCTCACTTGATGCCTACTTGCGACTTACTGGCTATTTACATGTGTCTACCTCCGTGCTCCATTTGTTGGATATATTAAAAGCCTTATTTCATCTATCCTCGGCTCCGTGTTCCTTCCGGCAGCGTAAACTGTGACAGAAGACCCGACCTAAAAAAGAAAGTATAAAACTGCGTGTTTTTCCCTCCGTTTTGTTTTCGTTTGTTCTACAGTCTTTTCTTTTCGTAGTTTCTATGGATCCCCTCTATAGCCCCGGATTCCTCCTCCTCATGCTGGAGCAGGAAGGACGTTCTCTCGAGGACCACACCAGACGGTTTCTTCTATTAGCTAATGCCACCAGCTACCCGGACGACGCGCTCTGCGCCTTCTACAACACCAGCCTGAACTCCAAGTGCAGAGCGTTGTCACCCGAAGATGGTCCTCGGGAGGATTTCGCCGCATTCGTGGAGTGGACTCTGGCGAGAAATGGCTCACCTTTCACCGTCTGCCCCATAGAGGATCTCGCCAGTCCCACTCCCGACCCAGAGACCAGCCAGCCACCATCTCGCTACACGGAGCCAGAGCCCACCGCAGCCGCAGAGCCCGAGCCATCCACCGACAGGGAGCCAGATCTCGAGAGCGTGACTGACCAGGTGTGTGAGCCGGCAACACCGTGCATTGTGGGAGTCCTCGTGGAGATCGAGGGCATGGAGGAAAGCCCTGCCCACACTCCTGCGACTGAGGGTGAGCTGTATGCAGTCTCTGAAGGTCATATGGAGCAAGTTCTGGATCTGATGGACTGGTCTATGGAGGTAATCCCTAATATTCCTGTTTCTCCGCTGGTTCCGTCCAGCCCTGACTCCCCTGTATACCCTCTCAGTCTGCCACTCCTACCTCCTCCAGTCATTTCCTCTGCTCCATTTCCGCTGGTTCCGCCCAGCCCTGAATCTTCTGTGTCTCCGCTGGTTCCGCCCAGCTCTGAATCTTCTGTATCTCCTGTGTTCCCTCCCGGCCTCCCTCTCCCACCTCCTCCAGGACCTGCTGGTCCCTCTGCTCCACTTTCGCTGGTTCTGTCCAGCCCTGATCCTCCTGTCCTTCCCATCCTTCTCCTCCTCCTAGACCAGCCAGTTCCTCGTCATCCCTGCTGGTGCCAGTCAGTCCTGCAGCTCACCCTCAATCCGCGCCATCGGGGCGCGATGGTTCGCCGCTGGACTGCCAGTCTCCAGCTCCGCCTTGGCGCGTTAAGGCCCTGTCTCCGCCTCCAGCCTCCGAGCCCTGGACTCCTCCTCGGTCCTTCGACCCAGCGGCTCCGCCTTGGCTCTTAGCTCCCTCGTCTCCACCGTGGCCCGTCATCCCACCTGCTCCACCGGGCTCCCTCGTCCCTCCGGCTCCACCTTGGTCAGTCGTCGACCATCCGCCGCCTCGGGACTCCACTCCTCTGGTTCCACCTCGTCACTCCATCCCTCCGGTTCCACCTCCATCCTCGGTCACTCCGGCTCCACAGCGGTCTGCCAGGACCCCGCCTCTGCCTTGGTCGCCTGAGCCTTCTGCTCCACCTAGGCCCTCCGGAACCTCTATGTCACCCTGGCTCTGCGGCTGTGCTGCTCCATCTTGGGCTCCTCACCCACCGGTGCAGTCTCCGCCTGTCGGCCCCCTGGTGTCGTCGACCCCTCCTTCACCATGGCTCCTCCCGCCGTCGACTCCACCTTGGATCTCCGTCCTGGCTGGTCTCTGGTGGACCATCTGGCTCCTCCTGGCTCCTTCCTCCGTGGTCCCTGTCTGCTGGCCCCCTCCTGGGAGTCCGTCCTCCACCGGAACACCTCCTCCCAAGTTCCCACCCACGCCTCCCTCGGTTGTTTCTACGGTGCGAGGACGCACCTACCGGGAGGGGGGAGTACTGTCATACCTGGTCTCATTTAGTGTGTCTTTGCCCCTGTGACCCAGTTTCTGTCTTCCGTGTTTGGTTTGATTAGTTCCCAGGTGTGTCTGTTCTATTCCTCATGTGTTCCATGTCCCTGTTAATTTAGTCATGCCATCCACCTGTGTTTCCCCAATTATCCTTTTGTACATAAGCCTTGTCCTTTCAGTTCTGTTTAGTCGGGTCTCCTCACTTGATGCCTACTTGCGACTTGCAACTTGATGCTTACTGGCTATTTACGTGTGTCTACCTCCGTGCTCCATTTGTTGGATATATTAAAAGCCTTATTTCATCTATCCTCGGCTCGTGTTCCTTCCGGCAGCGTAAACCGTGACAAATATAAGGCTATTATAAATAAATTTTATTATTTGTGAGTTGTACACTATTCATACATTGGATTATTTTATTTATTGCAGTTTTTCTTTCACTTTTGTAAAGTAAAAAGTTAATACAAATTGTATTTGATTGTTTTGATTTAGAGCAGTGAATAACTGCTATTAAAATATAATAGGGTATCACTGTTTATTACTGATTTTCAAGGTTACTGAACTCTTGAAATGATTTGGATATACCGTTCAAACAACACAAGATTGGCCCCTCTGTATTATTCGTGGCCCCTCTTGTGCCCCCCAGTTGAAAAAAATCCTAGAATCGCCCCTGTGCTAAACCATTCAGGGCTTTATAAGTAATAAGCAATTTTTTTTTTTTTAAATCTATATGATTTTTGATAGGGAGCCAGTGCAGTGTTGACAGGACCGGGCTAATATGGTAATACTTCCTGGTTCTAGTAAGAACTCTTGCTGCTCCATTTTGGACTAGCTGTAGTATGTTTACTAAGCATGCAGAACAACCACCCAATAAAGCATTACAATATTCTAGCCTTGAATCTAACCATAAATGCATGGATTAACATTTCTTCATTTGATATTGACAGCATATTACATAATTTAAATATATTTTTGAGATAGAAAAATGCAGTTTTACAAATGCTAGAAACGTGGCTTTCTAAGGAAAGATTGCGATCAAATAGCACACCTAGGTTCCTAACTGATGACGAAGAATTGACAGAGCAGCCATCAAGTCTTAGACAGTGATCTAGGTTATTACATGCAAAGTTTTTAGGTCCTATATTTAACACCTCTGTTTTTTTTTTAAATTTAGCAGTAAAAAATTACTCGTCATCCAGTTTTTTATATCAACTATGCATCCCATTAGTTTTTCAAATTGGTGTGTTTCACCGGGCCGCGAAAAAATATAGAGCTGTGTATCATCAGCATAACAGTGAAAGCTAACACCATGTTTCCTGATGTTATCTCCCAAGGGTAACATGTAAAGTGTGAAGAGTAACGACCCTATTACTGAGCCTTGAGGTACTCCATACTGCACTTGTGATCAATATGATACCTCTTCACTGCTAAGAATTGATGGCGGTCATATAAGTACGTTAAACCATGCTAATGCACTCCCATTAATGCCAACAAAGTGTTCTAGTCTATGCAAAAGAATGTTGTGGTCAATTGTGTCAAACGCAGCACTAAGATCCAATAGAACTAATAGAGAGATACAACCACGATCAGATGATAAGAGCAGATCATTTGTAACTCTAAGGAGAGCAGTTTCAGTACTATGATACGGTATAAATACTGACTGGAAATCCTCACATATACCATTTTTCTCTAAGAAGGAATATAATTGTGAGGATACCACCTTTTCTAGAATCTTGGACAGAAAAGGGAGATTCGAGATTGGTCTATAATTAACTAGTTCTTTGGGGTCAAGTTGTGGGGTTTTTTATGAGAGGCTTAATAACAGCCATTTTGAAGGTTTTGGGAACATATCCTAATGACAATGAGGAATTAATAATAGTCAGAAGAGGATCTATGACTTCTGGAAGCACCTCTTTTAGGAGCTTAGATGGAATAGGGTCTAACATACAGGTTGGTTTAGATTATTTAACAAGTTTATACAACACACACACATGCCCACACATGTTTGTTTTTGTGAAAAGTGGGTTCATCACATAGGCGCAATGGTTTTTATACTGTACAAACTGTATATTCTATGGCCCTACACCAACCCTACACCTAACCCTCACAGGAAATTTTGTGCATTTTTACTTTCTTAAAAAAAAAAAAAAAAACTCATTCTGTACGATTTATAAGCATTTTGAAAAATGGGGACATGGGTTATGTCATCATAAGTCACCCTCTCCTTGTAATACCTGTGTCATATCTGTAACAGGGAGTCAGAGGCGTTCGGATCCATGTGCAGAAACTGTATTAAGAGAATGGTCATACAAGCAGAAATCAGGAATGGTATGTTAGGGATATCCAGAATCATAAATGGTAACGAGCAGAAATCAGGGCAGGCAGCAGAGAATCAGAGTCAGTTTAAAAAATCCAAGATCATACACAGGGAGAACTTACATTAGGAGAAACGCTCAGAAATGTCAGACAGGCTAAACAAGACTTTGCAGTGAGTGAGAGTGATTGTGCTGCTTTTATGTGTGTGTAAATGAGGTGCAGGTGTGGCAAGGAAATTAGCCATGACCGGAATGAATGAGAGCTCATAGACAGCCTCCATTGCTGTGACAGGATAGGACGAGAGCTCTGGAAGTTCGGCTGAGATCTGACAGGGCACTGGAAGTGCGGCTGAGATGTGACGATGCTCTGGTAGATCCGTGGTGATTTGGCTTGGTTCCGGAGGATGGACTGTGACTTGGCTTGGTTCCGGAGGATGGACTGTGACTTGGCTTGGTTCCGGAGGATCGACTGTGACTTGGCTTGGTTCCGGAGGATCGACTGTGACATGGCTTGGTTCCGGAGGATTGACTGTGACTTGGCTTTGCTCATGAAGTTTAACTGTGGTCTTACTTGACTCATGGGTGATAATGGTGCCTTGACCTGACTCTGGACGGTCAACAATGACCTGACTAGACCCCGGGAACTCATCAGGGACCTGATCAACGGTGACCTGACTAGAATCATGAAGTTTAACTGTTGTTTCACTTGACTCTTGGGTGTTAGTGGTGACTTGACTTGACTCTGGAAAGTCGACGGGGACCTGACTTCACTCTGGAAAGTTGACTGAGGCGGCCATCTTGTGCAGCAGCGCTAGGCTGGCAGCCATCTTGTGCAGTGATTTTGGGGCTTTAAAGTCCTCTGCCTCTACCACAGTGAGAGGAGAACCACATAACAAGAGTGCAAAGTCCATTATGTCCCTTAAGCTGCCATTAGACTCCCCTCTAGGTAACCATGATTTTACTGGTTCATTGAGTCCAAAACGGAATAAATCCTTAAACAAGACTTCAACGTCTAGAGGAACTCGATATACCAACTCACAGAACTGTTGAACATAGTCCTCAATAGATCTCCTTGCCTTAGATTTAACAGCTGGTCGACTGGATCTGTGGTTAGGCTGGATTGGTGATAGGCTGACATTGAAACCAGAATTGATACCTCAGTGAGAAGGGGATACCGGGCTGCTGGATCCTGGTATGGCAAAGTCTTCTGTAACAGGGAGTCAGAGGCGTTCAGATCCATGTGGAGAAGCTTTATTAAGAGAATGGTCATACAAGCAGAAATCAGGAATGGCGTCAGGTATGTTAGGGATATCCAGAATCATAAACGGTAACGAGCAGAGATCAGGGCAGGCAGCAGAGAATCAGAGTTAGTTTAAACAATCCAAGATCATACACAGGGAGAACTAACGCTAGGAAAAACGCTCGGAAATGTCAGACAGGTTAAACAAGACTTTGCAGTGAGTGAGAGTGATTGTGCTGCTTTTATGTGTGTGTAAATGAGGTGCAGGTGTGGCAAGGAAATTGGCTGATGAATGAGGTGCAGGTGTGGCAAGGTGATTGTGAGACAGTGACTCATGGGGAATGTAGTTTGGGTGTTGTGCAACAGTATGAGAGGTGCTAGTGTCCAAGTGACATCTGGTGGTTGATGGGTGGAATGGTCCTGAGTTGAGTGCCCTCTACTGAAGTTCATGGGCACTCCATATAATGATCGTGACATCAGAAACACTGAGTGAATCCAGAGTGAGTCCAGATCGGAATAACACAAACACACCCACACACCCACACACTCACTCACACCCACACACACACACACACACACATATTGCAAAGTACCTTATTATTTATTGTCACTAAAATGAACTATATTATCATCCAGCTCTTTATATAAGTATAACAAATCTCAGCTGCTGGATTGTTTATATCATCACAACTGTAAACATATTATTGTCTGCCTCTAATCTGATAAATGCATCTATAAGGCAAACACTGTTGTTTATATTGATGATATAAATACATTATTTTCAGCTGCTCTTAAACACCTGCAGGTCCTTCCTGTGACAGTTTGTGGCTCTCGTCCTCATGTAGGTCAGGTGTGTGTTTCACTGAACACTCTGCACTATCAACACACACACACACACACACACACACACACAAGAAGTACAAGTACCATTTTCCTTAAATGTCATGAAATTGCATGTTGTATAATAGGAACTATAGCATTTTGTAAACGTAATGTCATTTACATGTTTTAACACAAATTATTAACAAGGTATTACCTAAAAATATGCTCTATGAGGTGAATAACGAAAATTGAGGTAAGGTAATTTTAATGAAAATAATAATAATATTAAAATAATTATGAATTACTTTTAAAACTAAATCAACACAAACCAAAATAGAAACACATGGTTACTCAGCTGACTCTCTCTCTCTCACACACACACACACACAGAGAGAGAGATCTTACTGTCTATATGAGGATTTATGCAGCTCAAAGCATTATGGGTAGAATCTCTTGTCAGTCTATTCTGATTCATCAGCACATTTTCACTGTTGATCCAGAACCAACCCAAAACCCAGGATAGAGCGGCTGAGTGAATGTGGTCTGGACTGTGTGGATGAGGCTCATTGTGTCAGAGACGCTGTAGAAGGACAGAGTTCCTGCTCTGTGATCCACAAACACTCCTATTCTACTGATGATGTACTTTATCGGGAGATCAGTCTTTATGTTATTGTGAATGAATGAGTAACTAGAGGAAGAGCAGAACAAACTCCAGGACTGATCATTATATCCAAACATACACTCAATACCTCCCTTCCTGCTGATGCTCTTATATGAGACTGATATATACACACCAATATCTCCTCTCCACTCAATCTCCCAGTAACAGCGTCCACACACACTCTCTCTACACAACACCTGAGGCCACAGATCAAATCTGTCTGGATGATCAGGATACGACTGATTTTTGTTAGTGTTAGTGATCGTTCTGTTGTTCTCAGACAGACGGAGGCGTTTATTCAATGTGTTCAGATCCGGAGTGAGCTGACGGGAATCTGATGGAGATAAAACACATCAGAATCAGGAATTATGAATCTGTTTGATCTCTTCATGTTCAGTGTATCATCAGTGTCTCAGATGAACAGATATATGTGCACATCATCATTTATAAAACTCTTCTTTCTCCTTCTACAGGAAGAACATGAAGACTCTCAGAGAGTTTTTCTGTTGGTTTTCTTACTGACTTACATTGTAGGAAGTCGTTCCTGGTTCTGGGATCAATGTTGGTGAATGTTTCTGTGGAAATCAACAGACATGAACAGTGTGATTCTCATGATCCTGCATCTATTCCTAACACATTTCTAATATGATGTTCTCCATGATATGAGATGATGATGGACTGGTTTCTGAGAGCAGATGAATCTCCAGGATTTTACCTCTGTCTGAGATCTTCTTGATCTCCTCTTTGCAGAAATTCTCCAGTTTGTCTCTCAGCCGATGGACAGATTCTCTCAGATCATCAGAAGAGACGAGAGAACTGAAGAGATCATCATTTACGTCTGTAGATTCAGGAGGAGCTGAGAGAGACTGGAAACTCTACAGAAAACAGAAATCAAACTCATCAGCTCCACACTTCACTCAATAACCTTCAGGGACATCAGATTTGATCTTTAGTAACTCTCCTCCTCGAGTAACTGAATATAAATAGAAATATATTGGGGCAAATATTTGCTAGTCTCCATAATACCTGATCTCACCCGTAGTCTAGATTAGAATTAAACAAGCACATTATTTTACAGGACATGGATTTAAAAAGATTATTTCCAGAGAATGCCATTTCTGAAAGCTGAAATCCATTTGTTCTTCTAGATCTGTGTTACCTGCAGGAACTGGATGTGATCCTGTGTGTATGAAAGCTGCTCCAGCTCAGCGTCTCTCCTCCTCAGATCATTGATCTCCTGCTCCAGTCGCTCCAGTCGTTCTTCAGCTCGACTCACTGCAGTCTTTTCCTGATCTCTGATCAGTCGTATCAGCTCAGAGCGGCTTCTCTCAATGGAGCGGATGAGCTCAGTAAAGATCCTCTCACTGTCCTCCACTGCTGTCTGTGCAGAGCGCTGTTAGGACACACAGTGATTCAGCTTCAGTGAGTCTGAACTGAGATGGAGACAAACTTCTCTTCTTCTCCAGACTCACCTTATGAGACTCCACAGTCTCTCTCAGCTGCTGGAGATCTTTCTCTCTCTGCTGGATTCTCTGCTAGAGCGTCTTCTGAGTCTCCTTCAGCTGCTTCTGCAGGACAAACAGATGATCGTCAATCTCACAGAAAACTACTGGCTCTAAATCATCATGTGAACAGATGAATCATACATGACTACTATCATACATGAATTCTCATGAAGCGTAAGGACTGTTTCACACCACATATGTAAATATTATAAAAGAGAAACTTACACAGACTGCTGTGTAATTCAACTGTGGCTCTACACAGAGAATAGATGAACTAAATGGAACTATAAATGACTTAATCTGGATTCTGTCAGATTTACTGAACAGAAAGTCGTCTCTTGTTGCATTTAACTTGTATTTTGACAATAGACTGTATAAAAAAAATGGATGTAGAGTCCATGACGTCGCCCGTGGGATTCTGAAGAGTGTTTTTAAAGCTCAAAGTTGGTGGAGCTGGCCATTGCCATCTTGGCAGCGAGTCACCGTAATAATGCAGAAATTTAAGGCTTATTATAATTTAAAGAATGAGTTATAAAAAATAATTCACCCCCTAACAGTTGTCATGATTGCCCAAGGTGTCAAATTAGCTATATAGACCAAAACCACTTTTATCACAATATTTTTTGCTATTAAGTTGGGCATTTTAACATGGGGACTTTATGGGACTGACTGCCTTTTTGCAGCCAGCTTCTAGTGGCCATTCGATTAATTGCAGTTTTAATCATGTTGGTTTCACAAGAGACTGGAAGGTTGCTGCTCGATTTTGACTGAAAGAAAAATACATTTAGTGTGGGAACAGCTGAAAAGTTTACTCCATTATTTTATGTTGTTTAATCAACGTCTATTTTACTAAAGGGTTTGCTGATAAAGTTTACGGTGTATTCTCAGCAAACAGTGAAACTCTTCTTGCAGCTGCTGTTCATTTCTACTGTCATGAGAAGTGTGAATGCTGTGAGCTGTTCATATTGTGCAGATATAAACACATATGAAACGAGTGTCAGCGATATTTCATCAGTGTCTAGTGTTAAATACCTGTTTCTCTGTCCTGTGTGCTGCAGCTGATACAGTGTTGTGGTTTTGATGTTCATCCATCGTACACAGCACACATATACACTTCTGATCAGTGCGACAGAAAACCTCGAGGAGCTTCTCATGTTTCTGGCAGATCATCTCCTGCAGTCGTCCAGTAGCTTCAGTCAATTTGTGTGGTTTACGTGAATGAAACTCCTCGTGACGATCAAAATGAGTTTGACAGTAAGACTCCAGACACACCAGACAGGACTTGACGGCTCTGTATTTTCTTCCAGTACAGATGTCACACTGCACATCTCCAGCTCCAGCCTCACAGTCAGCAGAGAGTTTGGTCTTCTTCAGTTTCTCCACCACTTCAGCCAGGATGGTGTTTGTAGCTAAAGCAGGTCTTGGACTGAAGGTCTGTCTGCACTGAGGACAGCTGTAGACTCTCTTCTGATCCTCCTGATCCCAGCAGTCTGTAATACAGATCTTACAGTAACTGTGTCCACAGGGAATGGTCATGGGATCCTTCAGGAGATCCAGACACACTGAACACATGAACTCATTCTGATCCACCGAAATTCTGGCTTCTGCCATTTTACTGCAGAAATACTGAGACTCAAATACTCAACAGCTCAACTAACACTTTAGTTTCTCTTTCCCTGAACTTATGTGATTCTGCTTCCTGGTTCTGTGTTTGAGTCACGTGTAAAACAGGTGTGTCTGTGAGTCTGTAAAGCAGGTTCCTCAATCCTGCTGAGTGTAGTTTCGACACACCTGGTTATTGAAGTGAACAAAAAGACTTTGAAAAGTTAATTCAGGTGTGTTTTTTTTGTTTAATCTAAACTCTGTGGGAAAGTCACACTAGTGAACTAGAAATGGGGAATGTGCTTTCTTGTAAATTTCTTTTAATAAATGAATATGTTTATTTGCATTCATGTCTTATTGTTTTTCATCCCTGACCCACACAAACAAGTGCAGCAGTCTGCCCCCTGCAGCATCTGTCAGGAGAAACAGGCTGGATTCAGTTGCAGGTTTACACTGAGCTTTATCTAAAGCAGATGAAACAAGGCAGATGAGTATCGTTCCACAGTTTAACTCATTCGGCAGCCGAGACCCAGAGAAATGAGAGCTGGAATCTTCTAGGAATACTGCATTCGTGAGAACAAGAGGCAGAGCAAGACAGCAAAAGACACTGGAGCCTGAGGACAAGACAAGACAAGACAAGACAAGGTGAGAACACAGACCAGCTCGAGCTATTGGTAATAGTTACAACAGTCTGGCCATGAACAGAGAAACACAGGGAATTATAAAGGGAAAAAATTAGAAGAGCACTGAGAACAGGTGGCGAACAATTAACGTTAACAACTGAGAAACAAGGAGGGCGGGGAACTCAAATCAAACAGGCAGATGCAATGAGCTGTCAAACCATGTAAACACACATTCACAACCCCAAAAGGCAGGTGATTAGCCCAAAACACTGACAGTACCCCCCCCCCCCCCAGGAGCGTCACCTGATGCTCCAGGAAGGGGCCTACCTCTGTGAGTTTGACAAGACAAACAGAAACAACCTTTAAGGACAGGACAAAACAGACAGGATAGCCCCTTCAGATGGCTGACAACTTACAGGAGTATCCTCCAAGGGACTCGTCAGAAGCAGCAGACAGCTGGTCTGGTATGATCTCGTGGTCGCAACCTCTAGCAGGAACAACCTCCGCAGGCTTGACAAGGCAAACAGGAACACATCTCCACAGCCATGACCCATCTGGCAAAGACGACCTCAGGACATAACCGGACCGACAGGAACATTTTACATGACCATAACTTGACAAGCAGGAACACCGTCTAAGGCCTTGACCCAACTGGCAGGAATGACCTCTGTAGGTTTGACAGGACAGGCAGGAACACTTTACATGGCCCAGATGTGACCAGTAGGAACAACACTTGAGGACTTGACAAGACAGGAACAATCTCTATGGCCAAACAGACAAAGTAGGTAGGGGCAACCTCTGAAGGTGAGATCTCTGGACACTTGACAACATCTGTGGACATGACAGGAGGGATCTCTGGGGGACTTGACAACGTCTGTAAACTAAACAGGAATGACCACAGGGGACTTGACACACGATTGACAGGAACATTTTCTATGGGCTTGACAGGCATTAGGATCGCCATGGTAGACCGGCGGATTGTTTAGCATGGGGTTCAGAATAGTGGGACACCTGGCTCGTCGGCTCTCGCTAAAGGCTATCCACCCGTGTGAGGACTTTGGAGACTCGGGCAATAAGAGCGTCCAAATCCTGAGCGATGGTGTTGAGCTGGATGGCAAGCTGACGAGAACTGAACTCCCTGCTGCACGAGAGCCGAGCGAAGTGGATCAGATCCCACTGAAACCATAATTGGCCAGACTGTTCTGACAGGACAAACAGGCTGGATTCAGTTGCGGGTTTACACTGAGCTTTATCTAAAGCAGATGAAACAAGGCAGATGAGTATCGTTCCACAGTTTAACTCATTCGGCAGCCGAGACCCAGAGAAATGAGAGCTGGAATCTTCTAGGAATACTGCATTCGTGAGAACAAGAGGCAGAGCAAGACAGCAAAAGACACTGGAGCCTGAGGACAAGACAAGACAAGACAAGACAAGGTGAGAACACAGACCAGCTCGAGCTATTGGTAATAGTTACAACAGTCTGGCCATGAACAGAGAAACACAGGGAATTATAAAGGGAAAAAATTAGAAGAGCACTGAGAACAGGTGGCGAACAATTAACGTTAACAACGGAGAAACAAGGAGGGCGGGGAACTCAAATCAAACAGGCAGATGCAATGAGCTGTCAAACCATGTAAACACACATTCACAACCCCAAAAGGCAGGTGATTAGCCCAAAACACTGACAGTACCCCCCCCCCCCCCAGGAGCGTCACCTGATGCTCCAGGAAGGGGCCTACCTCTGTGAGTTTGACAAGACAAACAGAAACAACCTTTAAGGACAGGACAAAACAGACAGGATAGCCCCTTCAGATGGCTGACAACTTACAGGAGTATCCTCCAAGGGACTCGTCAGAAGCAGCAGACAGCTGGTCTGGTATGATCTCGTGGTCGCAACCTCTAGCAGGAACAACCTCCGCAGGCTTGACAAGGCAAACAGGAACACATCTCCACAGCCATGACCCATCTGGCAAAGACGACCTCAGGACATAACCGGACCGACAGGAACATTTTACATGACCATAACTTGACAAGCAGGAACACCGTCTAAGGCCTTCACCCAACTGGCAGGAATGACCTCTGTAGGTTTGACAGGACAGGCAGGAACACTTTACATGGCCCAGATGTGACCAGTAGGAACAACACTTGAGGACTTGACAAGACAGGAACAATCTCTATGGCCAAACAGACAAAGTAGGTAGGGGCAACCTCTGAAGGTGAGATCTCTGGACACTTGACAACATCTGTGGACATGACAGGAGGGATCTCTGGGGGACTTGACAACGTCTGTAAACTAAACAGGAATGACCACAGGGGACTTGACACACGATTGACAGGAACATTTTCTATGGGCTTGACAGGCATTAGGATCGCCATGGTAGACCGGCGGATTGTTTAGCATGGGGTTCAGAATAGTGGGACACCTGGCTCGTCGGCTCTCGCTAAAGGCTATCCACCCGTGTGAGGACTTTGGAGACTCGGGCAATAAGAGCGTCCAAATCCTGAGCGATGGTGTTGAGCTGGATGGCAAGCTGACGAGAACTGAACTCCCTGCAGCACGAGAGCCGAGCGAAGTGGATCAGATCCCACTGAAACCATAATTGGCCAGACTGTTCTGACAGGAGAAACAGGCTGGATTCAGTTGCGGGTTTACACTGAGCTTTATTGAAAGCAGATGAAACAAGGCAGATGAGTATCGTTCAACCGTTTAACTCATTCGGCAGCCGAGACCCAGAGAAACGAGAGCTGGAATCTTCTAGGAGTACTGCATTCGTGAGAACAAGAGGCAGAGCAAAACAGCAAAAGACACTGGAGCCTGAGGACAAGACAAGACAAGACAAGGTGAGAACACAGACCAGCTCGAGCTATTGGTAAGAATTACAACAGTCTGGCCATGAACAGAGAAACACAGGGAATTATAAAGGGAAAAAATTAGAAGAGCACTGAGAACAGGTGGTGAACAATTAAGGTTGACAACGGAGAAACAAGGAGGGCGGGGAACTCAAATCGAACATGCAGACGCAGTGAGCTGTCAAACCATGTAAACACACATTCACAACCCCAAAAGGCAGGTGATTAGCCCCAAACCCTGACAGAATCAACATCAGCTCTAAGAAGGCAACACACCACAGCCATCAGCTTCCGGTAGAATGGTGATGCAGCCTCTAAAAAGATGCAAAGTATCCATGAGATTCCAAGACATTCGGTGATGACTTCGCCACTCCCTCCACCAGAGGAGGGCTGGAGGCTGATGTCTGGTACATCTCTAATTCCCAAAACATCAACAAAAGAGCAGTTTGTTCAAGCTTGTGACCTCGGCACCATCTTTCTCCACAGGCCAAGAAATTGTGGTTGCAGGACACACTGCTTCCTCATGCACCTCCTGCCAACCCTCTGAAGGATCCTGGGGAACAGGTAAGAGTTGCAAGACACCCACTCTCTCAACTTCAGGATGCTACATTTTCTGATTTGGGGCCTGCACATGCTCCCCTTCAAGATATAGATGCATAAACATTTACATTTAATTATAATTATTAATTTGTTACATTTACATAGAGCTTTTCTGGTTACTCAAAGCACTTTACATGAAGGTGGGAATCTCCTCATCCACCACCAGTTTGCAGCATCCACCTGCTAATGGATCTCAGACTTCTGGAGGGATGTAGATTTGTAGTAGTGAGTGGAAGTAGACGGGTGATTGATGCAGTAGAGATGCAGTAGTGTCACTGCATCTCTAATTATTTTTATAGGTTTGATTGTGCTTGATGGAAGTCTGGCCAAAAGAGCATTCCAGCCTAGAAATGACAAGGGTCTGAACAAGAAGTTGTGCAGTATGTTACGTTAGAAAAGGCCTGATCTTTCTGATGCTGTGCAATACGAACCTACAAGATCGAACATTCTTTGCAATGTGGTCTTTGAAGGCCAGCTGGTCATCATAGATTACACCAAGTTGATGGGTTTAATGTAAAGGAACCTAGCTGGATGTTGAAATCATGCTGTAGAGCTAGAGTGGCAGGGAAGACAAGAAGCTCAGTCTTTGCCAGGTTAAGCTGTGGTTGATATTCTTTCATCCATGCCGGGATGTCCACCAGGCAGCCTGAGATCTGTGCAGCTACCATTGGATCATCTGGATGAAATGAGAGATAGAGCTAAATGTCATCAGCATAGCACTGGTAGCACAGCATAGCAGTGATGTATTGTATATGGAGAAGAGGAAGGGTCCAAAAACTGATCCCTGAGGAAACCCAGTGACCATTTGATGTGCTTTAGATCCCACCCTGAAAGACCAATGAGATAGGATTCAAACCAGCACAGTGGAATCCCTGTGATGCCCAGTGATAAGAGGGAAGACAGAAGGATCTGATGAGTGTCCAAGTGTCCAAAGCAGCAGATAGATCCAGAGGAAGAACTGATGATTCGGAATCAGCTTTTGCAATCTGCAAGGCTCAGTTGAATGGCCACTCCTGAAACCTGACTGGTTAGTGTCCAGTTGATTGTTCTGTGAAAGAAACAATAATGCCTGGTTGAAAACAACCCTTTCAAGGGTTTTTGCTACAAATCGAAGGAGAGAGACAGGTCTGTAGCTATCTATAAATGAAGTGTTTAATGTAGTTTTATTTGAGCAGTTGGGTTATCTGAGCCTGCTTGAATGCAGTAGGGAAGGAACCTGTGAGGAGAGATGTGTTGATAATGTGTAAGTGCTGGTAACAGTGTAGAGCCCCTTTCACACTGCCATTCCGGCAAATACAGGGGTAAAGTGTTCCTGTAATTGTTCCCTGGTCGCTAGATTTGGCACTTTCACACTGCCAGTGATGACCGGTATATGTGCGTGCTTTCACACACAACCCTTGAAGATCCAGTAACGACACGTGACATCAGCGCGTGACGTGTAATGTACGAGTCGACAGCGCTTGGCACGTTATACTTTAACTGAAGCAAGCAAACGATCTCGGCGTCAGCGCGGAAAGTGAGGAACTAACTGATCTCTGCTTCATTACAGTTTGCACATATGTTTTCGTCGCGAATGTTGATCTTCCTTCAAAACAGCCGGTAAAAGAGTCGCGCGATAACGCGCGTCATCACTTCCATACGGAATTAGATCTGGCTTTTGTTCACACAGCGCTCGTTCCGGATCGATTACCGCAATGTTACTAGGTCCCCGACCCGGGTTCAATTCGGTAATCAATTCCGGGACGTGGTTGCTTTCACACAGAAGGCGACCAGGCAATGTTACGGGAATATTGCGGGTCCGACGTGCAGTGTGAAAGGGGCTTAGGAGAGATGATTGGAGGAGGTGTGAGGAGATTGGGTCCAGAGGTCATGTTGTAGGATGGCTGGAGAGGAGAAATTTTGATACTTCTACCTCAGTGAGGGGACAGAAGGGGAAGATGGGAGTTTTAGCAGTGGGTTTGTATGGTTTGATGTCCTCTGTGTGTGGGAATAAGAACTGACTACTGATTGTTCTAGTTTTTTCTTTGAAGATTGTGGCAAAAATATTCAGCTGCTATAGAAGTATTGGGAGATGGTGAAGGGGGACAGGGGAGAGAATTGAATGTTTTGAAGAGATAATGTCTGTCTGGAATGCTGTTAATCTTGTCAGAATTATGAGTATCTTCAAGTATGAAGAATTGGCAGTATGGACTTCAGCAGAGAAAGATGAAAGTAAATTGCATTCACATCCAGAGATGAGAAATAGAAAGGTGAGGGAAGAGAGGAGAATAGTACAGAGGAAAGATGGGAGGGGAGGTTTCTTCTAAAAGTAACCGGTATGGGGGGTTGGTGGCACACAGGTAGCAAAATGTAGTTTAAATGTAATGAAGAAATGGTCAGAGATATGTAGGGCTTTCACCAAAATGTTGTCTGCAATACAACTGCGTTTGAATATTAAGTCAAGTTGGTTGCCTGATATCTGTGTGCTTGTACTGGTAAATCGTTTGAGATCAAATGAAGCAAGGAGTGAATGGAAATCCGTAGCATAAAGCTTTTCCAGATTAATGTTGAAGTTGCCAAAGACTAAAAGTGGACTTCCATCCATCGGGAATGAGGACAGCAGCCCATCCAGCTCCTCTATGAAGGGGGCTAGAATTTGCCCAGGGGGGTAGTCAATTTATACAACCTGGAGTTTTATAGGAGCTGTTACAGTAATGAGATTCAAATGAGTTATAATTGCATAGGGGAGAGTGGGTTGAGTATTTCCAATTGTTTGAAATGAGCAGAACAGTGTCCTCACTCCAGCCAACCTGTCAGGGGTTGTGAGTGAAGGAGAAGTTGTTAGCCTAGAGCGGCTGTGGTTTCTGAGAGTACCGGATGAATCCAGGGCTAAGTCAAGCCCAAGATGCTGAGTGTGGATTGTAAAGAAAAAACAAAAATGAAGTCTGCTTTGTTGACACCTGAGACACAGAACTGATACACACTGAGAAACATTTTCTCCCAAGATTAGTTTGCAGTGATCATCCTCAAGGACACATACTTTCACAACTTGCTTTTCCCTCTTTGCAGACTGTTCCTTCAGTTTGCTTTTTTCGTTTGCACCCTACTCTTCAGACCTGATGCTCCTACTAACAGTCCTTCCCTGGCAGATTCCCCTGAGGGACCTTGAGAAGGACCTCTTTTTCTCAAGGACGTGCAACAGATGGCATCTGCTTCCAGATCTGTGGAACCTAGGCTGTGGCTCCTGAATGGGACTCTGAGAACTTAAGTGGCCTGTCACAGGCAGTTATAGACAATAACACTCAATAACAGGCAAGGATCCCCTCTACTATGCAGGTGTCATTGTTGTGCTTTCTTTTTTGCAAGAAAGGCTGAAGTGGAGGCTGTGTCCCTCCACCATGAAAGTGTACGCTGCTGCCATTTAGTTATATCATGATGCAGTGCACAGCAGGTCCCTGGAGAAGCACAATCTGAACATCAGGTTCTTGAGAGGAGATAGGAGGTTAAACCCTCCAAGACTGCACCTCATCCCCTCATCCTTGCTGGGCTACAGAAAACCTTTGAGCCTCTCAAATCAATTGAGCTTAAGATTCTATCTTTTAACTCAGCACTCATGACCAGGCTCGCATCCATCATTAGGGTGGGGGACCTGCAAGCATCTTTGGTCAATGAAAAATGCCTAGAATTGGGGTCAGCTGATTATTGTGTGATCCTGAAACCCCGGTCTGGATATGTGACCAAATTTCCACCCCTCCCTTCTGGATCAGGTGTTGAACTTGCAGGATTTACATGCACCTTGTGGATTTACATGGACCACACACAGAGCTTCAGAAGCTCAGACCAGCTCTTTGTCTGCTTTGGAGGTAGGGAAAGGAAAAGGCTGCAAGGAGACAAGTTGCTCAAATTTAGGAATAGGAATGTTGTCCCATTCTTGTCTAATACAGGCTTGTAGCTGCTCAACTGTCTTAGGTCTTCTTGGGTTGTTTTTGTCCTCTTTAGTCAGGATGACATGGTGTACCAGTTTTCCAAAAAGAACTTCAAATTTTGACTTGTCTGACCACAGAACAGTTTTCCACTTTGCCACAGTCCATTTTAAATGAGCCTTATCCCAGAGAAAACTCCTGCGCTTCGGGATCATGTTTAGATATGGCTTCTTTTTTGACCTATACATTTTTAGCCGACAATGGCGAAAGGCACGGTGGATTGCGTTCACTGACAATGTTTTCTGGAAGTATTCCTGAGCCCATGTTGTGATCTCCATTACAGCATCATTCCTGTATGTGATGCAGTGCCGTCTAAGAGCTGAAGATCATGGGCATCCAGTATGGTTTTCCGCCTTGACCCTTACACACAGAGATTGTTCCAGATTCTCTGAATCTTTGGATGATATTATGCACTGTAGATGATGATAACTTCAAACTCTTCTCTGAGAAACTCCTTTCTGATATTGCTCCACTATTGTTCGCCACAGCATTGGGGGAAGTGGTGATCCTCTGCCCATCTTGACTTCTGAGAGACACTGCCACTCTGAGAGGATCTTTTTATACCCAATCATGTTCCCAATTTACCTTATAAGTTGCAAATTCTTAAAGTTGCTGTTCCTTATATGTACATTTAACTTTTCCCGCCTTTTATTGCTGCCTGTCCCAACCTTTTTGTAATGTGTAGCTCTCATGAAATCCAAAATGAGCCAATATTTGGCATGACATTTCAAAATGTCTCACTTTCAACATTTGATATGTTATATATATTCGATTGTGAATAAAATATAAGTTTATGAGATTTGTAAATTATTACATTCGTTTTTTACTCACAATTTGTACACTGTCCCAACTTTTTTGGAATCGGGTTTGTATACACACACATATATATATATAAATTAAATTTACAAATTAAATTAAATTAAATTAATGCATTTAGCAGACGCTTTTATCCAAAGCGACTTAAAGTGCATTCAGGCTATCAATTTTTACCTATCATGTGTTCTCGGGGAATCGAACCCCCAACCTTGCGCAATGCTCTACCAATTGAGCTACAGGAACACTATATATATATATATATATATATATATATATATATATATATATATATATATATATATACGACAAACTAAGCCAGTTGTGTAATATAAAACACCAGTTTATACTTTAGAGATTTAACTCAAATTCAGTCCCTTATGGTGGGGATCGTTAAAATGCTGGCTCAGTTTACTCCACAGGATTTGGCTCACTTTGCCTCATAGCTGCCATTTTGGACAAAAACTAGCTAGCTTATTAATTTTGGCTAATTGATTCATTTGAATGGTTTTATATGCTACTAAATCACTAATATAGATCCCAAATAATTGTAGATCTGGATAAATTTGCTTTGATGTAGCAGCCATTCCATGTTATGCAAAAATTTTACTTTGACAAGCCAAAAACATTTTCTAAAGTAAACTGGTGCCTTCTATTCCTCCCATGTGTTTCTCATTTTCACAGTCTGGCAGAAATTATGTTTGGTTCTAAAATACATGTTCACATAACAGTAAAAGTGTACAGTTGCCAAGATACAGTTTTTTTTAAAACTCTTGTTGAAGGATGGAACAAAGGCGTCCATCCTCCCACAACCTTGAACCACCGGCTGAACGTCTGGGACTCGCTCTCGGATCCTCAGCACAAAGACGTCCTCAGAGAGACGCCATACATCAGTATCAGCATAACATCTCCAGGCTCATGTTCACAACTGAGACGCTTTCTTCTCCTTATGGGAACCAAGACATTTCTCCACAAAGTCAAAAAAGTACTAGTATTACTATGTACACACACACACACACACACACACACACAATAGAGTTACCTGCTGTGTGTCAATGTGTTCTTTTCTTTGTTGTCTTTGTCAGTCTTTCTCTTTTATCAGCAGCACTGGGACAATGTGCCTGAGGTCAGAGGTCAAAGGTCAAGGGTTAGGAGTTGCACCCCTGAGTCCGGCTCTGGATTTTCGGGGGTCGGGTCAGTAGTGTCTAAAAACCACACACTCTTACTCAACACACAAACACTGCCAAAATATGGAAATGTTCTTAAAACAAAATCAATTCACTTCAAGCAAAAATAGAAGACATCCTTTCATCTGCTTTGTCAGCAAAAGAAATATAAGTAAATAAATACTTTAAAATAAATATGTAAACATAATAATAATAAATAATAATAAATCAATTTAAAATGTAAACACAATTTTGTTGGTTATATACAAATGTTTCGGGAACGTTCCATTTGATAATATTTCAAACATTTTGGGAATGTTACTTTTGAATGTTCTCTCAATGTTAGATTAAAAACATTAGATGAACGTTCAACTAAAATGCTTTAGAAACACATTCCATGTGCAATCTATGAATGTTTTTACAATAACATTTTGCGAACATTATTAAGACTAGACACCCTGAACAAATGTTTTACTAACGTTACTGGAAGAACGTTTCTTCATAACTTTGAGAGAACCTTGACAGAACGTTCCATTAGCTGAGATTTTGTGAATAGTCCAAAAATACCTTTTTTGTAATAATTCCCAGGACGGAACAAATATTTGAATTACTGAAGGATTGAAATGATGTGGATATGAAATGATGAACATTTCTGCAGTTTATACAGGCCATCACTGATTTACACGTGAATGTGTGTGTGTGTGTGTGAGTGAGTGTGTGTGAGTGTGTGTGTGAGCAAGTGTGTGTGTGTGTGTGTGTGTGAGTGTGTGTGAGCAAGTGTGTGTGAGCAAGTGTGTCTGTGTGTGTGTGTGTGTGAGTGTGTGTGAGCAAGTGTGTGTGAGCAAGTGTGTCTGTGTGTGTGTGTGTGTGTGTGTGTGTGTGAGAGAGAGAAAACCCCTCACGTGACGCCAATAGGCAGTCAGATAGACAGGATGTGATGCGTCACATGGACGCTGTTTCCTCTTCCCCCCCCTCCCCACTTCCTCTTCTTTATCTGTTCACAGGACGTTGGGTAAGAGCGAGGCCTGCGCAGCTTCCTGTCTGAGATCACAGACACACACGGTCATTTCCTGTTTGGTGACGCCAGCGATGTTCACTTCCTCTGAAGATCAGCAGCACTTCAGATTACAGCAGCTCCCTCTTCATCCCTCAACAAACTAAAAACTGTTCCCTCTCAATTCTGAGTTGCAAATACTGATTCACTGTCTTTCTTCTTCCTCTTTTGTTGCATCGATAAAGAGAGTTAAACTCAGAAAACACTCATGCTCTTTCATTCATTCACGGTTCACTTTGAGCATCCGAGAAGAACGTTAAATATATATCACAGGTCATGTTTTATCATTAATATTAATATTTTACATTTTTATTAAAATTGTAATAAAATATTCAGTATTAGTTTTTTATTTTTAGTTTTTTTATGTAAAATACATTATGCCTAATTCATCTTTATTTCATTTTTATTTTATTTTAATACATAGTTTGTAACTAAGCACCCGATGTATTTATATATTGACTATAACAGCGCTGCTCATGATGACCGTATAGATGCGTGTAACCCATAGCAACAGCTAAACAGCCAATCACAGGCTGATGAAAAAGGTCAAAGGCTCATCGATACTAATATCAGACGTGATGTGAGTGTTATTGATCTCTGAAGAATAACTATCTGCTCTGTCAGAGGAGTACATCAGTGTTTATTACAGAGCTGCAGACGTCAGTATGGATCCGTTCACTGAGGAACACTCAGCCTTCATCACTGTGATCAATGAGTGTGTGTCTGTTATCAGCCACACACACACACACACACACACTTCAGAAGACTCTTCTCATGCTCAATCACTGACTGAAACAGCACAGTTCCTCAAAACATCTGCTTTTGTGTTGCACTGCACAAATATCTAAAGATTCTCAAATCAAGATAGTTTTAGTGGAAAAAAAAATATGCACCAAAGGGGGTCAGAAAAATAATCTTGATTTGTTTTTTTGTTTTAGACAAGACTTCTGAAGTAAATGCATCTTGATTTAAGCATGTTTAGATATTTGCACTGGAAGATAAATATATTTAGAAAATACTTTTTGGGCAGTGTGCATTTAAAACAGAACAACACAAAGGGAAGTAAACTTGTTTAAATGTGGATTTTTGGGAGAACTATTCTTTTTAACTACCTTTAACAGGAAGACCTCGCGATGATGTTTGGAAGCAGTTATTATTGTTAACTAAAACTAAAACCACAGATAAATAAATAGACAAAAAATTAATTGGTTAAAATATTACCTGAAATAAAATATTTGTGTTTAATTTCAGCTAGTTTCCAATGTAACATTCCTCATTTTAATTTAAATTGGAGTACTAAATTATCAGAATAACAACTAATTAAATAATTAATAATAAAAATAAATACTATATAAACATTTAAAAACTATATAAAACCGAAAAAAACATGACAAACTACTAAAACCTCAAACTGAAAGTGAAAATACTATATATATAATATATATAATTTTTTCTTTTAACATTTTAAGAACTCAAACGAATTCTAATTATTACCAAACGCTGTAATAGTATATTAAAGAGATTAGAGAGCAGTTATTTGAGGTGACACGTGTCAGACTCATGGTTTGTGTTTCAGATCCTGCTCTAACAGTAAACACTGAGAGAAACCGCTGAGATCGAGCCAACGGATGACACACACACCTGTGACTGACGCACACACACACACACACACACACACCAGCAGCGTCACATGACTCACACGCCGGCTAGACCAAACTAACGAACACTTACAGGAGCAACACTGACTGACTGCTTCTGTTCCTCTTTTGTAAATCAGTCTGAATAAAACCATCTGCTGAATGAACACAATGTACAGTAAACGTTGTTGTTGCATGTTTTTCAGGCTCTGCAGTGAATGGGTGCCGTCAGAATGAGAGTCTGATAAAAAACATCCCAATAATCCACAGCACTCCAGTCCATCAGTGAACATCTGGAGAAGGTTTAGATCTGTTTAATCGTTGCTTGATCTGTGCAGATTTCTCTCCTGATTCAGACCAGAACACTTTTTCACTGGAGGAAGTGTTATTCTGGATTATAGACTCTATGTGTTTGAGTTAAAATCATCTTAATGCTGGATGTGTTTCAGGTTTTGTCTTCTCCAGATGTTCACTGATGGACTGGAGTGCTGTGGATTATTGGGATGTTTTTATCAGACTCTCATTCTGACGGCAACCCATTCACTGCAGAGCATCCATTGATGAGACACTGATGCAATGCTGCATTTCTACAAACCTCATGAAGAAACAAACTCATCCTGATCTCAGAGGAACTGATGGGGAACACATTTACAGCAAATTTCTAAATTTAAATCATGTGAAAAAAATCTCACAACAGCAAACATTTCTGAATCTTAATTTATTTGCTAAAAAAGAAAATAAAAACTAAATTGCAAGCCACACAAATTTATTGCTTCTGAAAACATCTTAATTTTGAACACTACAGTTTACACTGAGACAAGTGCACACACACACACACACACACACACACACACAACACACACACACAGAATGTTTCACAGGAACAGAGGAGGTTATAAACTAATACAGTGGTATGCTACACACGTCCAGAAACGACACACGGACTACTGCAAACACCTCAATAACACGAATGTGAAGCGTTTCTGAGAGAAGACCGTGAGATCCAGTCCAGGTCATCTCCACATCTTCAGAGAGACAGACCTTCACCGAGGAGTTCAGGGACATCGCTGCTCCGTACAGAGAAAACAAATCACTCACACGCCGTCCAGAAGAACAAAACCAGCAACTGCTTCAGAGTAGCTTTCATTTCATCATCTGACTCCAGTAAAATCAGCAGAAACAGACTCTGACTCTGAGTCCTGTCTGAGAGAACAACTTCAGCAAGAATCAGCGAGTGAACACCGCACCACGACTCAAGAGTCTGAGAAACAAGCCCAGGCCATATTTCATCCTAAAATCAATGATAGAAGTTAAAATAAAATAAAAAAATCTAAGAAATAAAGCTTATTTTTATATTTATTTTATGAAAAAAAAAAAAAAATATATATATATATATATAATATATATATATATATATATATATATATATTATATATATATATATATATATATATATATTTTTTTTTTATTGATGTACTAGAATAAAACAAAAGTAGAAACAAAAATTAAAAAACAACATTTAGTAATTGAGTTATTCATTTAAGTTGCATAATTAATTTAGAATGTCATTATTTTAAAATAAATTATAGTTAATAAAAAAAAAAATAAATTAATAAAAACATTTTATAATAAGACTTACTTTTATTTTATAATAATAAAAAAGGACAAAAAAAAAACCAATTACTAAAAGTTATAAATTAAATGTATATAGTAGAAATAATTATTTAAGGCTTTATTTGAAAAACAAGATTAATTTTCTTCAGATTTTGGGGTGAAATATAAGCTGTTTTCAGGAGATTGACCCAAATCCAGGATTCATAAAGCAGCGGTCTGAACATCATCTCAGACAGACGTCTGT
>NC_039244.1:1122748-1162748 GCF_003368295.1 Carassius auratus
TTGGTGATTTTAAGTGGCTACTTACACAAAGTGTGTCGTTTCTTGCTGATTATGAATAAGAGCATCTGCTGTGAATAAATGTGTGTGTCTTCTGGTTTATTATTCTCAGTGTTTGTGCAGTCAGATATTAATTACATCTCACAGTCACCTGACAGACATTAAGAAAAGAGGAAAAATAAAAGTGGAAAAAACATCACAATTGTTGTGGAAGTTTTTATACCCTGTTTAAGGAAAGTCATTAGATTTTAGTCCAATGTGATAACATTTACGAGTATTTCCAGGAAAAAGAAAAAAAGGAATGATTTTTGTAAATCTGTGATTATAATCTGAGTTTGCTGGGCAAGATCATGTCTGCCAAACCTGTGTGTGTGTGTGTGTGTGTGTGTGTGTGTGTGTGTGTGTGTGTGTGTGTGTGTGTGTGTGTGTGTTCAGCTCATTCTTGTGTCCTAAGAAACTCTAAATATATTCTTCAAACAGATGCAGAAAAGGTAAATAATTAAGAGCAGCTGAACTTTATTTAAATCTGTTCAATTGATGGAAGCTAAACTAAAATTTAAAATGAAAACATAAATCTAAGAATAAAAACAATTCAAAATTCAAACAATTAATATATAGGACATTAAAAAAACAAATAACTAATAAAAATGACAAAAACAATACAATTACTAAACTTGAACTAAATCTAAATTAGAACAAATTCTAAAAATAAAAACTAATTCAAACAATTAATAAAAACTATATAGGCATTAAAAAATAAATAATTAAAAATGTAGAAATACAACAAATTACTAAAACATTTATAACAACAAATTAATTAATAATTAATAATAACAAATGAAACTATTTAAATAAAATATAAAAAATGTTACTGTTTCTTACCTTACAATATAAGGTAATCTGGTTATTTACACTTCAGAAAAATATGTTTAATATAATTTCATTTTTAACAGTATATGGGAAAATACTGCTAAATAAATCATAAAAACTATGTAGACATGTTAAAAACACACAACTAAAATTGTATGAATACCAAAAAACAAAAAGCAATTCAATCAATTTATAAAAACTGAACTAAAAATAATTAAAAACCATATAGACATATTTTAAAAACATAACATTTCAAAACGTTAACTCAAATTTAAATTAAATTAGAAAATATACAAATAAAAATATTAACTAACTTAATTAATAAAAATTATAATAGTATTTCAGACTAAAATATCACTACTTTAGAGGAGAGAAAGTCTCTATTTGTACATTTGTCTCAGTATTAAACATTTAATTTGTGTTTTTCTTTTCTTTTTAAAGGTTCTTTCTCTTTTTTAAATAAAATAATGACAGACGTGTTTTTTTTTTTTTTTTTGCATGTTTACATTGGCTTTCTGTTGAAGAGCTGCGCTGTGTTTGTTTTCAGTGCAGCTTGACTTCAGCTGTTCTGCCGTCTCTTGGCTCATTACTGCATCATTAATTGTTTTGGCAGCAGCAGCAGCGTCTGATGAAGGTCACAGAGACACTGAATATGAAATGAGAAAAAGACAGGGACATTAAATATGCGCTGATGAGCAGAGACACGTCCAGAGAGCAGAGAGAAGAGAGTTTGTGATTACAGATGTTCTCTCAATCTCTCCGGAGAGTGCTCTGAGGGTTAAATATTTATTCAAAAGCACAGGCCTGGTTTTCATGAACTGAAGACATTTACTATGACAGGTCACTCCGTTCCCTCAACACACTGGACCATCATAGAGTCTGGACTCAGAGTCAAACTAAACCATTCTACAAGCCATCGGCAGATAACTGAACTGAGTCAGCTAAAGATCAAAACAAGAGAGAATCATCTTTTGAAAGCACTTTTTTGACGCTTCAGATAACGATTACATCAAAACATTACAGCCTTTTGTTTGAGACGTGTTCATTCTTTCAACCGATTCATTCAAACACGCAGAGTCATTCAGAAACTAACCAGGTGAAGTCTTTCTGAACGAGTCATTGAATCATTCACTCAAACGATTCGTTCAAACACGCAGAATCTTTCAGAAACTAACCAGGTGAAGTCTTTCTGAACGAGTCATTGAATCATTAACTCAACGATTCGTTCAAACACGTGGAGTCATTCAGAAACTAACCACGTGAAGTCTTTCTGAACGAGTCATTGAATCATTAACTCAACGATTCGTTCAAACATGTGGAGTCATTCAGAAACTAAACATGTGAAGTCTTTCTGAACGAGTCATTGAATCATTCACTCAAACGATTTGTTTAAACACGTGGAGTCATTCAGAAACTAACCAGGTGAAGTCTTTCTGAACGAGTCATTGAATCATTAACTCAACGATTCGTTCAAACATGTGGAGTCATTCAGAAACTAAAGCCGCGTTTCCACCGCAGGAACTTTACCCAGGAACTAGGGACTTGGTCCGGTACTTGGTGTGTTTCCACCGCAGGAACCAGGAACTAAATAAAAGTTCCGGGTAAAAAAATGCCCCCTAGAAAGTCCCTGCTGGCGAGGTGGTACTTTTTTTAAAGTTCCGGAACTTTCGGGGGCGGGACTTTGGCGCTAAACATGCTGATTGGTTGAGTTCACGCAGCATTGGTTGAGTTCAACCACCATTTATTCTGATCAACATTTTCAAAATATTACTGTTATTGTGTCATGAAATGTAATTTTAAAAGTATTTCAGGCGAGAATGTAGTTGTTTGAAACTCAAATCTGTTGTTTATTTATAAAGACAGCGCCTATTTAAAAATGTGTTTCGCCGATCTCGTAGACGGTGAGCTCCACTCGATCAGCGGGAGCTCAGTCCTCATGTATCCGCAGTGAGCAGCCTCTCCTGGGATAGACCTTCTGATATGTGCCGCTGGCTCTGATGTGTCTTTAGTGGTTAAACATAAAATATAATTCAGCTGCGGGGTAAATCTAACAGGTTTTCTTTGGTCTGTATTCAATTTATCTATATGTTAAAATGAAAATAAAAAGGCAAGTCTATATAATATTTCTTTCATTGTAATGGCTGTATATAACGTCACACTTATCCCTGAACTAAGTATATTTCTGCAGCTGTTATTATGTTTAAATGAAAATGAAAGGAGGCAGTGGTATTTTATATCCTATTTCGTTTTATTGTAAATACACTGAGGGGAAAATTGCAGTAGCCAAAGCGATCTGAGTTCACGCAGCATTGGTTGAGTTCAAACACCATTTATTCGGATAATTTTCAAATATTACTGTTATTGTGTCATGAAATGTAATTTTAAAAGTATTTCAGGCGAGAATGTAGTTGTTTAAAACTCAAATCTATGGTTTATTTATAAAGACAGCGCCTATTTAAAAATGTGTTTCGCCGATCTCGTAGACGGTGAGCTCCACTCGATCAGCGGGAGCTCAGTCCTCATGTATCCGCCGAGAAGCAGCCTCTCCTGGGATAGACCTTCTGATATGTGCCGCTGGCTCTGATGTCTCTTTAGTGGTTAAACATAACATATAATTCAGCTGCGGGGTATATCTAACAGGTTTTCTTTGGTCTGTATTCAATTTATCTATATGTTAAAATGAAAATAAAAAAGGCAAATTTATATAATATTTCGTTTCATTGTAATGGCTGCATATACACATTTCCCTGAACTAAGTACATTTCTGCAGTTGTTATTATGCTTAAATGAAAACGAAAGGAGGCAGTGGTATTTGATATCATATTTCGTTTTATTGTAAATATACAGTAAGGAAAATTGCAGTAGCCATGACGAGCAGACTGAAGTTATCAAGTATGCTGCTGTTTATAGATTTACCGGACTTGCGTCGTCGCGGACATCACACTCCCGAGAGGAATGCACAAAGTCTGAACCAACTACGGAGGATGCACGTCCAAAATCAGCGTACTTTTTTTTTTTTAATCAGCGGTACTTTGTATTGAGAAACGCGCGCAGACCTACGTCACCAGTCTATTTGCCTAATCTACCCGGTACTTTACACCGCGGTGGAAACGCAGAAAGCAACAGGTCTGGGGGGAAAAAAGTTCCTGGGAAAAAAAGTTCCTGGTACAAATGTTCCGGGTAATTTCGGTGGAAACGCGGCATAACCAGGTGAAGTCTTTCTGAACGAGTCATTGAATCATTAACTCAACGATTCGTTCAAACATGTGGAGTCATTCAGAAACTAAACATGTGAAGTCTTTCTGAACGAGTCATTGAATCATTCACTCAAACGATTCATTCAAACACGCAGAGTCATTCAGAAACTAAACAGATGAAGTCTTTCTGAACGAGTCATTGAATCATTCACTCAAACAAAAAGTGAATTAGTTCAAATTTACATTTTTTTTTCCATGCAAAAAATGTTAAATAGGCTAAATCATCTTTTCCCCAGTCATCATTAAAATGTTTTTTTTTTTTTTCCTGTAGGGTAATTGAGTCTGACATACTAACTACCTAAAAAATGGCTTAAGCTAAACTCCTTACATTAAGTTTTAATTTATATTTTGACATATATTCCCATATTTTGATTCATATGCCATATTAATTTTGTTTATAGCATTTTTAAATAGACAGAAACAAAGATAGGAAAGACAGGGTTGTCAGAACTTCAGTAAATGGCATGTAGTTCTTTGAAATTAGCTGATTTTTGTTTTCTTGTAATTATTTGTTGCTAAGGTGTTGCTATACGGTTCTGGGTGGTTGCCAGGGTGTTGCCATGCGGTTGCTGAGGTTTATTTGAGTACTGATGCTATATATGGTTGCTGGGATGTTCTGGTGGTTATTATTTGTTACTTTTTAGTAGACCTATATTATTAAAATAGTTTAATTCAGTAACCTGCAACTTTGTGGCTGCCTGAAAACGCTTTGATATAAAATTGATCTTTCGTAATATATTTTTGAGATGATAACTAGACGCCTCTCAATGACACAAACATCGCAGTGAGATCAAGTGTCATCACTGTCGCGAGCTCTTGTTGTGCAGGACGCAGTGTGCAGAGAGTAGCACGCAGTACGTAGTGCGTGACCCGCTGCTCCGGCCGAGGGGCGTGGCCTCACACTGATGAAGAGCTGCTCTCCTCCTCCTCCTCAGATGATCAGATCCCTGTCTCAGCAGCAGCAGCAGCAGTGCTGGAGATGACAGAGAGTGATGGAGAAGACAAACACAGCTTCGGTGAGCACAACCAAACCTTCCTTTGACTTCAGACACACACCTGTTCAATCCTCGCTCTCTGAGAGGACATTAATAATCGCGTTACAGGCTTTCGTGCGCGTTTTAATGGAAATCAGTGAGAAACAAACGGAGAGTAAATGGTGTGATAATGTCTAAAGTGATGAATGTGATTGTTACATTGCCTCATATTGACAGAATGATTGACATAATGTTTCATTGTTGCATTGTAAACTCTTAGAGTACTGTTACAATGTTTCAGACATCATTTTGGCGAATGTTTTATTGTTTTGCACGTTGCTTTTCATCTTTGTGCGTGATTTACTCTTTTATCTGAATCTCTTCAAAAACAGTAGAAAGACCGATTGATGTACAGTAAATCAACAAAAACACTTTCTTACAGTCTCATTTCAGCAGTTTTGCAAAGCAAAGTGAACACTGATCAGTTTGAATTATTAACTGATCTCAAAGATCTACATCCTCTTGAAATAATCACAGTAAGTGACATGAGCACTCATTGTTAAGTTTATTATTATCATGGTTTTAAGCTCAACAGAAGAAAATGTAATGGAAATCTCTCAAGGTGACCTTAAAGCTACATACTATAGTAGATTGTATTTTGATGTTTAAGTGTCCAGTCGGATAAATGAGCTTCAAAACTACAGTTTTCATCATGTAATCTATAATCAGTCATGCACTGCTTTTTAACAGCACTCTATCCTGCTCTGTGCACCACTAGAGCAGAAAAGAAGAACCCCCCAAAAAATCAAAATTCTGTCATGATTTCCCCGCCGTCTTGGATCTGAACGATTCCTGTGGTGGAATAAGGTTGTGTGAACTATATCTGTGTTGAAGTCTGAGGTGTTTGAGGTTTTCTTTGAGCTCAGAGGGTGGGTGGTGAAGTGAAGAACATCTAAAAATGCCCGTCCTCATAACAGGGTTGTGGGATTGTTTGGTGTGTCTGGCGCTGGCTTTAAAGTCGTATAGATCGGCTGTAGGGTGGAGTGTGTGGGAGTGTGTGCTTACTGTTCTGCTGTCTATAAACACAGAGACGAGCTTGTGATGAAGAGGACACGGTGTGTGAAGACACTGAGCAGCTCCATGATTCATAACTGATCAATATATTCAATCTTTGTATTAAGTCAAGTCACCTTTATTCATATAGCGGTCCTTTCTAGGTGCTGATCCACCATCTGGTCTGGATACGTACTGGATCCGGGCGACTGCAGTGACCCTCTGATCTGGACACAGACTGGATCTGGTGGCTACAGTGACCCCGGAATAAGAGAGAAACAGACTAATATTAGCGTAGATGCCATTCTTCTAATGATGTAGCAAGTACATAGAGTGTTATGTGAAGTGTTTCCGGTTCCGGTTTACCTAATTAATGCAGCCTAAAAATCCTTTAACGGATTTGGATATCAAAAGCATATTAGTATGTTATGTGTAAGCCAAGTTAAAGAGATGGGTCTTTAATCTAGATTAAAACTGCAAGAGTGTGTCTGCCTCCCGAACAATGTTAGGTAGGTTTATTCCAGAGTTTAGGAGCCAAATAGGAAAAGGATCTGCCGCCCGCAGTTGATTTTGATATTCTAGGTATTATCAAATTGCCTGAGTTTTGAGAACGTAGCGGACGTAGAGGAGTATAATGTAAAAGGAGCTCATTCAAATACTGAGGTGCTAAACCATTCAGGGCTTTATAAGTAATAAAGATTACTCTAAGACAAGCATTGGGATAGTTTGTCCTCACTCCAGGACGTAAGGATGTAAATCCACAGATATGTTGTATAAATCCAGTGCCTGCGGCTGGGTTTCATCCACTTCAGCTGCAGAGAGTGGATGATTCATGTCACTTTGATTTCCTGACAGTAATGTGTGTCCATGCAAATCTCACTGCCATTATGCAAGGGTGTTGCTATGCTGTTGCTAGGATACATGGGGTGGTTGCTATGATTTTCTGAGTGGGTTTAAACACATCACTATGCTGTTACTTGGGTGTTATAGGTGGTTGTCAGCGCGTTGCTATATGGTTGTTAGAGTGTCCTGAGTGTTTCTACTGTATATGGCTCGTGAGATGTTCTGGTCGTTGCCAGACGGTTACTATGTGGTTGCTAGGGTTTTCTGAGTGTTGCTGTGTCTGCTGGGATGGCCTGGTGGTTGCTAGGGCATTGCTATGCAGTTGGCTTCGTGTTCTGAGTGTTGCTACTGTATGTGGTTGTTGGGATGTTCTGGGTGGTTGCTAGGGTGTTGCTATGCAGTTGCTAAGGTGTTCTGAGTGTTGTTACTGTATGTGGTTGTTGGGATGTTCTGGGTGGTTGCTAGGGTGTTGCTATGCAGTTGCTAAGGTGTTCTGAGTGTTGTTACTGTATGTGGTTGTTGGGATGTTCTGGGAGGTTGCTAGGGTGTTGCTATGCAGTTGCTAAGGTGTTCAGAGTGTTGTTACTGTAAATGCTTTATAGTATGTTTTGGGTGGTTGCTAGGGTGTTGCTATGCAGTTGCTAAGATGTTCTGAGTGTTGCTACTGTATGTGGTTGTTGGGGTGTTTCAGGTGGTTGCTAGGGTGTTGCTGTGCAGTTGCTAAGGTGTTCAGAGTGTTGTTACTGTAAATTCTTTATAGTATATTCTGGGTGGTTGCTAGGGTGTTGCTGTGCAGTTGCTAAGATGTTCTGAGTGTTGCTACTGTATGTGGTTGTTGGGGTGTTTCAGGTGGTTGCTAGGGTGTTGCTGTGCAGTTGCTAAGGTGTTCAGAGTGTTGTTACTGTAAATTCTTTATAGTATATTCTGGGTGGTTGCTAGGGTGTTGCTGTGCAGTTGCTAAGATGTTCTGAGTGTTGCTACTGTATGTGGTTGTTGGGGTGTTCTGAGTGGTTGCTAGGGTGTTGCTATGCAGTTGGTTTGGTGTTCTGTAAGCCTTCCTTTTAAATAAGGAGAGCTACATTGTAAAACTGCAAAATGCTTGTTAAATACATCTAGAGATCAAACTTATGCCAGATTAACATGGTTGATTTTTGCTTAATTTCCCGCAGGTTGTTGTTTTTATATCATTATCATTTATTGCTACAGTGTGGACGTGTTGAAAGCGTCTGTGGAGCGTCACGACCCCCGTCGGCCCTCACTGATGTTCTCTGAAGGGGGTCTGACTCACGTCTGTCATTCGTAGACGCTGACATTTCCACCGACCGTGTGTCATGACAGTTTTACTGAAGACTTTTCATGCCATGAATTATTCATGCAAACATCCCCGTACGGCACGCATAATTCTGAGGGATTAGGCAAATTGAAATCCTGCTTGCAAAGGTGAATAATACATTAGTCAGTGCAATTAGAAGATGTCATCTGCATCTGTAATTGATTACTTGATCGGAATGTGTAAGCGGGTCCGTGAAGCAGTGCATGTGAAATCTAAGAGTTTACAGATGATGTTTAATTGAAATGGGATGGATTTTTACAGAGGTAATGCTATCAGCCGAGAGAAACAGATGAAATCCAATGAGAGCCGCCTCAAGCTGTCAGGAACTCACTGTTAAATCTGTAATTTCAGATGGTGAGTGTTTTTCATATCCATCTGTCTGTATGAAGCATCTGCTTCCATCATTGACTGGAATCATCTGAAATATGACAAACAAATGAGAACAACTGCGTGTGTTCTTAAAAACAGATGCAGTGTTAATAAAAGATCATAATTAAAAACGCAACATGTTGAGCAAAAATAGGTCAGCTTTGCTTCATAATGGAAAGCTGTGCTGACTCTTTTATAGAATACAGGACTATACAATGAATATGGAACGTGGATTATATCATATGATGAAAACTGATTGAGTTGATATTGCAGACTCTTGTGTCTCTTGGCAAATGTGAGCACAGTTTGAGACACTGTTGAGATCTCTTCAGAAACACACGTGAGATATCGGCTCTTTTTCATCACACTTTGCTCTCCATTGAACCTCATTATTGTTAACTAACTGTAAAATGAAAATTTAAAAAATATTTAGATTACTTGAAATAAAATAAAACGATAACTGAAATAAATTAAATGAAAAAAGAAAAGAGATAAAAAGTCACCTTATTTTATGTTTGATGTACTAAAATAAACTAAAACTAAATAAGAAAATCTGTCATATGTTAAAAAAAATTATAATAATTACAAAACACACCAGAAAAATTACTAAAACTAACTCCAAGTATTAATAAAAATATAATAGTATATCAATGATACTAAAATAACACAGATTAAGATGCATTTATTTGAGATGCACAATGACCTTTAGTTAAAAATCATAAATGAAAATGCATTAAAATAAAATTAAAAAACAATCCGTCAGTGGGGCCAGAAAAATGGTTTGTCTTTGAATTACCTTAATCTTTTTGACCCCAATAATTTATTAAATTTTCTTTTTTTTTTTTTACTTGTTTCATTTTGATACATTTTTCTGAAAAAAAGTATTTAAAGTAAATGTATCGTAATGTGTCGTGTTATTTTAGATATCTGTAATGGAAAATCCTCATTAATGATTCTAGACGAGTTATTCAGTCATGTTTTGTTTGTGTCTGATGTGTACTTCTTGTGTCCCGCCCACAGGATGATTGACAGCCTCGTGACCCAATAGACAGGATGATCGCTACCGGCGGGCTGCTGAGGATTTCCCGTCGCCAGGACTCGCTGCGAACCAAGAACCACGCGGAGAACAAGAAGAAGCGGAAAGCTCGGAAGAAGCGTAAGAACGACGTGGTGGTGGTGAAGGGCAAAGTGAAGCTGTGCTCCGTCTCTGGGCTGGTGGCAGCGCTGGGGTCTTGATCCTGATGATCGGCATCACCATGGCCGTACTGGGATACTGGCCCAGAGAGAGGAACCAGGAGAAATTAATCAAACCCGTGCGAAGGATAACAACCGAGACTTTACGAGCAATAACGAGTTAGTGAAGTCGAACGCTTCCTCCAGCTTCTTCAGAAGTCTGCTTGTGAGATATTTATACTCGGACAACCTCAAAGTCTTCGGACCGTTAGTGATGGGCATCGGGATTTTCCTCTTCATCTGCGCCAACGCGGTTCTCCATGAGGATCGCGACAAGAAAACCAAAATCATCAACCTGCGAGACATTTACTCCACAGTCATCGATATCCACAGTTTGCGAACCAAAGACTGCGTCCCGTTCAACGGCGTAATCGTGCAACCGAAGAGCGATAAACCGGCGTCTCCACGAAACAACAGACGCCCATCGTCTGCGAGGAAACACAGCTTGTTTGCGAAGCACCCGTCGTTCGCCGACACGATCTATAGCATACATCACGGAGCCGAGTGGGAGACGCACTCCATCGTCACGTCGTCGCTCAATGCCTTCACGCTCCCCGTCATCAAACTCAACAACTGCGACATGCAGGAGAACGAAGCTCCGCGGCGTAAGAGCTGTGGCGCGGCGGTGGAGACCAAAGCGGAGGTCTCGAGGACACGGATGTCTCTTTCCCAGGATTCAAAGCTCAACATGGCGCAGCTGCAGGTCGCGGGGTCACACCTGTCTCTGAACACGCTGAAGGAGGATCCGTGCGTCAGGTGTTTGGACGAGAGCTCGCGCAGGTTCAGCTGTCCCAGACTGGAGCGATCGGGGAGCAAGGGCTACATTAAACTAGGAGGAGATTCATTTGAGACGCCCGACGCAGGACGAGAGGAGAAAACCCAGACACGTCTGCAAAAACTCACTGCGTCATTGTCACATCTGTAAAAGATGATTGTGATAAACACTTCTAACCCTGTAAAGCCTGACTTAATAAAACAGTAAGCTCAGTGAAGCCGAGTGTATTTCTAACAGCTTGTTATAGCTGTTATAAAATCACTGTAAACCACAGCTGCACAGAGCTTACTGCTTTTACAAAACGGTTATTCCATAAACGTAGTAAGGTTTCACAAAATAAAACAGAGCAAATAAAGTACAACAGTATTCTTCCACCAAAGAATGTAGCTCCTCAGAATCAGTTGTGGTTGTTACAAAGTGGTTGCCGAGCAACACACAGAAGTAAACAAAGGTGAATGTTACTTTGTAGCGTCAGTCACAAGAGCTTTGAACGTGGCTCGGCCAATCAGAATCAAGGACCAGAACTATCCATTTTTAATGAACCTTTAGAAGATAAATTGTTTGCATATGCATTTATGTTTTGTATCATCAGGCTTTTATCGCTCACATGAAGCTCATTTTTACTCAAACGGAGCAAAAATATGAATTTGCTGCTCAGATTTGAGACTCTAAAACATGATTGATGGAGAACCAAGTAAAGCTGAGCTGCTTCAGTCCAGGAAGAGTTCATCTGGAGATATTACTGACCTTATTCTGACCTTTACTTGATCACAATCAGACAAGATTTGAGTCAAGAATTACACTAAAAGTACACTCAAATCAGAGACGGAAGACGTGGAGGAGATCGTCAGGTTCAACAGCAGAATGTCCTTGTGTTCATCATTTTTTACTGTATCAGATATAGCAGGCTTTATAGGGTTAACAAGGTTTATTTTTCAAATAAATGCTGTTTTTTTTTTCTATTCATCTCTGAATCCTGAAAAATAAAATGCATTACAGTTTCCACAAAAATATTGTGCAACATTGATAATAATCATCATATTATCATGATTTCTGAAGATCATGTGACACTGAAGACTGGAGGAATGATGCTGGAAATACAGCGGAGCATCACAGAAATACATTACACTTTAACACAGATTCACACAGAAAACAGATGTTATAGATTATAATACTATATCTGTATTTGTGATCCAGTAATGCATCCTTAATGAGCAGAAGAGACTCCTACAGAAACAGTCCTGAAGCTTCTGTATGTAGTTCAGATGAAGACGCATTTCAGAAGAAACTCTATTCAGGCCGGACGAATGAACAATAGAAATGTGTGAGATCTTAATATCAGATGCAGATGTTGTAGATATATTTGAGGACATTAGCCATGAATGACATCACCTGAAGTCTAATGATGTTGTGTGTTTCTATATGAACATGTCTCTGTAGGTCTAGATCGTGTTAATATTCCTCCCTTCGGAGTATTCCTGGATTTGATATGTTTCTGTTGTTGTTGTAAAGGTAGAGTCACGTCACGTTCTTGAAGGAGCACAGATCAGTTCTGAATCATGTTCTGGACGACATTCTCGTGAAGTGAAGAGCAGCTCCAGATGTTCTCATAACATCTTACTGTATGAACTTCAGCAGAAGAACATCTCTATATTTACCTGTGAATGAGTCATTTGAGGGAGTAGGCGATGCAGGTTATTATTACACTAAACCTTTATGCTTTTTGTTGTTGTTATATTTAATGTAGCAAATTAAGATTTTCAACCTGAAAATGTTTCGCCTGAATCTTTTTCTTTCTTTCTTTCTTTCTTTCTTTCTTTTTTTCTTTTTATTTCTTTTCTTTTAGATTTTTCCTTTTATATGTAAATTTTTTTATTGTTTTTCTCTCATTTTTTGGTTTTATTTTCTTTTTTCTTTCATTTAATTTCTGTCTTTTCTCTCTTTTTCTTTATAAGTCTTTCATTTATTTTCTTTAATTTGTTTTATTGTTTTATTTTTACTTTAATTAAATGTATTTTTTCATTTTCTCTCTTTCTTTCTTTCTTTTCTTTTTTTTAGTGTTTCCTTTTCTTTTTTTATAGTTTTTTCTCTTTTTCTTTTTCTTTTTTTTTTTGGGGGGGGGGGGGGTTCCTTACTTTAAAAAAAGAATTTCTGTCTTTTTTTAAGTCTTTCATTTATTTTCTTTCATTTGTTTTATTGTTTTATTTTTCCTTTAATTTAATTTATTTTTCCTATTTTCTTTATTTCTTTCTTTATAGTTTTTTTATTTTTCTTTTCTTTTTTGGTTTTCTTACTTTTTTCATTTAATTTCTGTATTTTTTTTATCTTTTTCTTTTTTAAGTCTTTCGTTTATTTTCTTTTATTTTTTAATTTTTTTTTATTTTCCTTTCATTTAATTTCTTTTATCTTTTCTCTTTTTTGTCTTTATTTATCTTTCTTTCTTTTCTTTTTTCTTTTTTTATTGTTTTTCTCTTATTTTCTTTTTCTTTTTCTTTTTTCTTACTCTTTTTATTAAATTTCTGTCTTTTTCTCTCTTTTATTTATTTTCTTTATATTTCTATTTGCATATTAACTTTTCTTTTTTTATTAAATGTATTTACTTTCATTTTATTTTCTATTGCTTAATTTTTCTGTCATTTAATTTCTTTTTCTCTTTTGTATTCTCTCCAGTGTTCTTATGTTGCGTGTGTAATGTTATCTGTACTGTACGTCAGTAACATGTGATATTAAGTGTTAGTTCACATGAATCTCCTCTTTAGTTGTTTTAATTCCTGATCTAGAAAAGCGTTGTGCCTTTTGACAAACTGTTTTGTGTGGCTCCGATCTATAGCTGTGTATTAAGACTCCAAAATTCACTGTGTATCTATTAGAACGTTTTATATGTTTGTTATAAAATGACATCCATGTTTGCTGAAATCACGACTAGATCCTGAGACTGGATTTAAAGTCTTTGTCCATGTAGGACAGCACTGATATTCATGTGTTCAGATGTGATAAACACACACACAGCTCACATTATGCAACTCTGCACATGCTGTTTTGTACCTTCACTCATTAGTAATGAGCAGATGTTACACAAAGGGCAATAAGTGATGTATAGCTGAGGACTCAGGTGTGTAGATTCACTGTTTCAGGTACTTTGTTCTGATTCTGGGTTTGTATCTGTTTGATAGTTTTAGCTGCTACATTAAAATAAAGTTCTTTGAGTTAATATCGTGCTGCATTGATCTTCTGAGTGTTAGAAATAGATTTATCCTGACATCTAGTGGAGAAACATGGTTAGTGACACTCTTTTTCCGGATCTTCTGTAACACACAAAGATGTCTAAAATATGTCAACGATGCGATTGATTGCATGTTTCTGGTTTTTGTTTTTATAAAATACATTGACAAATAACAATATACAAATAATAATTATTAAATTATAATTTAAATGTAATTATAAAAATTTATTTATTTATAAAACATTTAACACATTTAAAATATAATATATTAACGAACTATATATTTACTTATATATTTAATTTATATATAAAAAAAAAAAAAAAACAGAAGTCACTGATATGACGCCAGGGAGGAGGGATTATCATCGGGGCGTGGTTAAGACGCCAGCGAACCAATAGCAGTAAACGGGGGCGTGTCCTTCCCGCCCCAGCCGTCGCTCAAGGAAACTTGTGAATGAGAAGTGGCTCTTCAGGTGAGAGAAGCTCTTTCTTCTTCTCGAGTGTTTGGAGTTCAAACAGGATCAAAGGATCGTCTGAGTCAGGTGATATCGATTTCCCACAGTTCAAACACTTTGCCTCGTAGTTTACTAACGCATTTGAGGAATTATTTCATCTATGATGCCATTGTGTAATTATCATGTGACATTAGAAACTCAGCTAACCTTTGCTGTTAAGCTACAGAAAAAGATGTACTTCCAGATAACTAGAATCGTCAGATATAATGGACTTATGTTTCTAAACACACACAAACTGGATTTAAAATGACTGACATGTTTTCAATTACTGATAAACTTTACATAAAAATCTTGATTCAAGCTTTAAGGTTTTGCTTTCAATATTTTTAATCGCCTTGTTGAGACTAAGTGTCTGTTAGTAGTATATTATTCCTTTGATTGTCATGTAGTCTCAGTTACTATGAGCTCGTAACAGCGGTGTGTGTGATAAATCATCAGAATGTTGTATTTGATGGCATTGCAGGACACAGTAGCTGTGATACTGGTCTAATGCTTCATCTGTCTCTTTCTCTTTCCTCTTTCTCTACGGGCTCGTGGTGATCCGGACGGGTTTGTGCGCCGCTGGTGAGTCACTTTCCAGAAGAAACACTCTTTCTTTCTCCGGCCTGCGGTCAGCAGATATCTGTGACTTCCCACAAAAGCTCCTTTGATGTGTTTGTAGCACAGGAAAACCCCAAATCTGCCAGATTATACTGGTTCAGGTTGACTCTGACACGGGTTTAGTGTTAGCCACAGCCGATGGTCAGATATCAGACAGCTGATGCTTTATCAATCTGTCCCTGATCGAGCACAGAAGGAACATCTCCAGAGGGAAACTGATTCTGAGTGGTGTGATCATCGCAGAGGTTGTTCATTAATGGAATATGCTTTTGTTAAAGCCATCATTTTGTAAATATACATGTTACATAGTGAAATTTGTGATGAAAAACTCCTTCATCCAATGATAATATACAGAAAATCCACCGATCAGAGAGTCACGGCCAGGACACTGTGCCAAAAAACACATAATATCTGTTATACATGTATGCAAATTTAGGAATGAATGTACAATTGTCTGTGTGTGTGTGTGTGAGAGAGAGAGAGAGAGAGAGTGAGTGAGTGATAGTTGTGTGTGTGCGCGCCTGAGTGTGTGTTCGTTTTAGTGTGAGCGTGTGTGTGTCTGTGAGTGAGTGAGTGAGAGTGTGTGTGTTTGTGCCTGAGTGTGTGAGTAAGTGTGTGTGTGCGTGCGTGCCTGAGTGTGTGTGTGTGTCTGAGAGAGAGAGTGTGTGAGCCTGAGTGTGTGAGTAAGTGTGTGTGTGTGTGCGTGCCTGAGTGTGTGTGTGTGTCTGAGAGAGAGAGTGTGTGAGCCTGTGTGTGTGTGTGTCTGTAAGTGTGTGTGTGTCTGTGAGTGAGTAAGTGTGTGTGTGTGTGTGTGTGTGTGTCTGTGAGTGAGTGTGTGTGTGTGTGTCTGAGAGAGAGAGTGTGTGAGCCTGAGTGTGTGTGTGTCTGTGTGTCTGTGTGTCTGTGTGTGTGTGTGTGTGAGTGAGTAAGTGTGTGTGTGTCTGTGAGTGAGTAAGTGTGTGTGTGTGTGTGTGTGCCTGAGTGTGTGTGTGTGTCTGAGAGAGAGAGTGTGTGAGCCCGAGTGTTGTGAGCCTGTGTGTGTGTGTCTGTAAGTGTGTGTGTGTCTGTGAGTGAGAAAGTGTGTGTGTGTGCCTGAGTGAGAGTGTGCCTGTGTGTGTGTGTGTGTGTGTGTGTGTGTGCCTGACCCTGTGCCTGTGTGTGTGTTTGTGTGTGTGTGCGTGCCTGAGTGTGTGTGTGTGTGCGCCTGAGTGAGAGTAAGTGTGTGTGTGCCTGAGTGTGTGTGTGTGTGTGTGTGTGTGTGTGTGTGTGAGTCATCTCTGTGTGACTGAGACTCTTCAGAAAGAGGAAGTGATGCTGTTCTCTGGTGTTCATTTCCTCTCTGCAGGTTTATTGATGTGCAGTTGTGTTTCTGTCTTCATGTAGTGATCTCTAAGAAGCTCTTCTGATTAGAGACCGTCTGCTTCTGATAGCGCTGCGTTCAGGAGATTGATTTGCAGTCGTCTGGTTTTCGTCACTGTTACAGAGTTTGAGTCTATGATCCGGCAGATTCGGGAATATCAGGAAGAGTTTCAGTGGGAAGTGACAGGAAGTCGTCAAAGCGTTCGTAACCTCGAGTTTCTACAGTAGCTGTGTGTTTCTCTGCATGAACTGGGATGACATCTACACACACTTTCACTTTTTACAATGACATTATAAATGCAATGGTTTAAACCTGTTAATTGGTTAACCGCAAGTTCATATATACATATATTACATATATATGTAAACACAGCTGCTGATATTTTTAACTGTTTCAGTGAGATCTTCCATTTCTAAAACTGAAACCTGTTGGTGGAAGCAGAAGTGAAGCCCGTTGTAGCAGATCTGACTGTTTGACCGTCAGCTCTTGGGGTCAGAGGTCACGTGGGTGTGTCCTCGGCTCTGTTTATCAGCTGATAAGAAGTTTAAGTTGCACCGCTGGCCTCGTAGACTTTGCTCGCTCTTATTCGTGCTCATCTTGCACTTTTTCAATCCTCGTTCCTGAATGTTGGTCCGCGTGAGCGTAATGTGAAGCTCAGCAGAAGTGTGACGGCACAGACCTCGTCTCTGATAAAGACGCCTCAGATTGTGAGACGTATGAAGAGTCTCTCGCTGGGTGTTTATAGTGAGATATAGTCTTAAAAACTGATTTCTGATGAGATCCTGCTTCATATCACACAACATCACATGCTTTTACTGAGAAACCTGGAATCAAGGGTCATGAAATGTGAAGTATGGCTTGCACACTTTATATGTAGCTGTCTGGACTTTTTACATTTAAACAATTTTTAATGTAAAAACGGTTTTCACTGTTTGTGCAGTGCGGTCATATTGTGCTTTAAGATCATATGACGTGTCCTGAAACCCGTGCAGATTCACCGCTCACACCTTCCACATTCATTCTCTGGACTTTGTGTGTCATGCAGAGTTTGTGAATCCAGTTTAAGCTGGCCATGATTTACAGTCATTCAGCTACAAGCTACTCACTGAGTCAGCATATGTTGAAAAAAGTTATTTCATGTATTTTCATTATGAGTAGCCTTTTCAGGGATTCATTTCATTTAATCGCTTAATTTAGATTTACAGGAACTGATTTTGCTTTAATATCAGTGCAGAGCAAATCATTGTGTTTGATCAGAATTATATGCATTGATGAATTGTTCACATTAAGTTTGTGAACATGAATTAGATTCATGCATTTAGCGGAATCAGATGCTTTTATCCAGTACAGCTTACAAAAGGGAAATTAAAACTATTTGTCAAAGAGCCAGTGATATTTATAATATGTGCTAAATTTATGTAAAAAAAAAAAAGGACATTTATTTTGCATACAGAAACTTGAGCTTTAAGGTCTTTTTGCGTTGTTTAATTCTCTTATAATATCATTAATGGTTTTTTTTGTGAGTTATTTTACATTTCAGTTATGATTAAGTTTTTTGCATTACAGTAATTATTATTATTTGTTTTTTTGCTTTACAATAGTATGCAATTTACAAATGTGCATAATTGCCATGAAAATAATGTTTTGTTTAAAAAAGAAAAAAACACACAATGGACTTAATTTTCTCTCTTTTTTTCAATTGACTTATTTAATTATTTTGATACATTTATGCATCTAACAGATGCTCTTATCCAAAGTGACAAAAACAATTCGTCAGGAAGCAAAACAATGCCAAGTTTATTAGACAACCAGACTAGGTAGCAATAAGCTAGAATTATTTGGGTTTTCATGTGGAAAGCTCTGAGGTTTTTTCCCAGAGAAATGAAAGGGAGAAACTGTAACTGGTCTCCAGCTCAAGGCGAGGGAGGAACCGCTTCCCAGCGAGTGCAAACTTGTCTTTTCTCTGTTATTTTGGTGCGCTGCCATCCGTTATTGAGTTACAGATTTCCTTACACACACTGTTTTACTGGATGTGTGTGTGAGAGGGGCGTCACTCGACTGAAACCAGCTTTCAGACACTTGATCAAATCACTGGAGTTCACTGTAGCTGATGTAAGCCAAATGAAAATGTGCTGAGAATGTGCTCAGATCAGTTTGTATTTGTAGAAATGTAGCACTGCATCAGTGTGTCATCGGTGGATGCTCTGCAGTGAATGGGTGCCGTCAGAATGAGAGTCTGATAAAAACATCCCAATAATCCACAGCACTCCAGTCCATCAGTGAGACAAAAGCAAGACAAAACCTTTAGCAGATTTAGTTTAATGCCCTTAAATCTGAAAACAGCTCCACCCAGGAGCCTCCATCTGTTCAGAGCGGAGTAAAGGATCATTCAGCGTGTCGTAGAGGAACAAAGCCAGCGGTCCTCCGCTCTCTAGGGCTGAACGCGAGCTGAGGTTTGTGTGAAGCTTTAAAGCGTGCAGTTAAACAGACCTCAGTGCCTCCAGAATGACCACAACGCTTTATTTGTGTATGGCCATGTGCAGATCTGAATTTAGTGCTGTTGCATGGATATACAGTGACCACAGGACACACAAATACACTTAGAATATCAAAACATTATAAAGAGAAAACATCCTACAATGTTTGAGAAACACTGATAAATAAACAATAGAAATTGCAAATTGGGTTTTACAAAAAAAAAAAAGTGCATATGTGTATATATATATATATATATATATATATATATATATATATATATATATATATGTGTGTGTGTGTGTGTGTGTGTGTGTGTGTGTGTGTGTGTGTGTGTGTGTTTTGTTTGCTAAAAGTAAATTTTAAATAAATAAAATGTGATTGATTTTAATTAATTATATTTATATATATAAGTAAATGAATGAGTAAATTTTTATAAAAAAAACAGAGCACAATAAATAAATAAATGGAGACAGTATTTTTTCAGTAGTTTTACATTTCAATTAACTTTAAATCTTTAGCTTATAAATAATCCTTGTTTTTTCATCAGTAAGATGAGAAATATTTCAACCTTTAAACTTTAGAAACTTAGGTTTAGAATATTTTTACATAATAATCTTATCATTTTAATTGTATAATAATAATAATAATAATAATAAAAATGTTACTCCTTTTGCTTTTATGCAAATGAAATTTACCCAGTAAAATAATATGGTTCACCAGAATTTTCTTTTTTTTTTTATACAAAATGTATATTTTACACGATTCCTCCTGCGTCACAGCTGTTTGATCTCCCGCTCTCAGCTGTTACGTACAGTGCGTGCGGACGGTGACGTGAGTTTAAATCCTCCGTCCTCTGCGCGCGCGCTCCCGGTTACCACAGTACCGCTGAATAGAGCGGAGTTTTCCTCTCGCTGTGGCCGCTGTCAGACACTCCGTCGTCGGTGAGAGAGGAGCGCAGAGCCCGAGGAGCTAAACCCCGTGGCGCGTACGGTAACGTTCACACGTCTGTATTGATTTCCAGTGTTTACAAACGCGTTTGATTGACATGTTTTCCTATAGTGGCACTGTACGTTCAGAATGAAGTAAATCTGTCGGTTTGCTCGGTTCAGTGGCGTTTATGGTTTAAAAGGCGCAGCAGCGAAACATCTGCGCGTTCAGTATAATAATATTACCGTCGCGATTATTAAATATTACAGATGTTTTATGAGGACACATATAGGACACATAACCTGATTCCTGCTCTGTGAAACACAAAAAATGGGCTGAGATGAGAAATACAGAAAGCTTGGGATTTTGATGTATAACTTACATAATATTTTGACGCGTCCGTTAGTTATTTTTTGCCGCGTTTTGTGCTTTTAAATACTCTGAACGCTTGACAGATTTGATCCGTTTTGATGTGGAAAAAGGCGGGTCGGTATGAATTCGGATTAACACACTATGGAAATTACTCAGGAACTTCTAGAACATTTCACAGAGGATTCCAAAAAAATAGTAACAAATTGAATTAGAAAATTGTAGAAAAGTAGTGGAAAAACTGAAATAATATTACATTATAGTAGTATATTGTTTTAGTGTCCTGGCCCCGCCCATCTCGAATCCTCATTGGCCAAATGATGAAAACATTTTAAGAAAATGTAATACTTAAGCCTGTTCACATCAAGAACCTTAAAGATTTATTCAACCGGATCTCACAACAGTTCGTACATATTCAACAAGGTGGCTAATTCGTACAAATTCATACGGTCCTAACTTGTACGAATTCAAATGATTTGTGTAAAATAGTATGTAATTTTTTTTATGAGTTGGCAAATGAGGTTGAGTGAGGTCATACAAATTAAGCAACTTGTAAAATATATATGTTTTTTGTATGAATTTATAAGGTGGATTCTGATTGGCTGTCTTTGTTTTTTTTTTTTTTTTTTATTGTTTATCAGCTGGAAGAAAAACAATTCTGAAAGTGATTCCATCATCAAGTAATTATCCTAATTGAAATCAGGAATTTTTTGTTTTATCAAATCATGATTGGTCTTACACTCTGTTTACATTAATAATGCAGTGAGACAAAACTAGAGGTTCACTAGTAAAGCAGCCGTAGTGCGGATGACTTTGTTGATTTGACTTTGCAAGTTTGGATCATGTTTCTTGAATTCCAAAAGTCACTTTTTGAATGTAGTTGATTGCAAATCAATATTCTGTATTGATCCAGACACAGGGGACTCTGTGTGTGTGTGTGTGTGTGTGTGTGTGTGTGTGTGTGGGCAAAGTTTCTTCACAAATGTGTTGTATAACTTGATTGGCAGTATGTTTATTACAGGTTGAAGTAAGTTTCCCACTAAATGATGGTAGTTTATGACTCGACCTTTAACCCTACTGATTACAAGTATAGATTTTTAACCACTACCCCACAGAAACATTTTCTTGTTGAAACGTGCAATAATTACATTTTTTTTATGTTTAAAAAAACCTAAAACCTTCTGATCACCAATGCTGCATTTATTTGATTAAAAATACAGTAAAAATTGTGAACTATTATTCTAATGTAAAACATCTGTTTTCTGTGTGAATCTGTGTTAAAGTGTAATGTATTTCTGTGATGCTCCGCTGTATTTTCAGCATCATTCCTCCAGTCTTCAGTGTCACATGATCTTCAGAAATCAGAATAATATGATGATTTACTGCTCAAGAAACATTTCTGATTATCATCAATGTTGCACAATATTTTTGTGGAAACTGTGATGCATTCACAGATGAACAGTAAGTTCAAAAGAACAGCATTTATTTGGAACCGAAATCTTTTGCAATGTCTTTACTGTCACTTTTTTAATAAATGTAATGCATCCTTGCTGAATATATAAAAAGTGTAAAGGGAATAATGGTTTCTAATGAGTAATGATGCTGAAAATGCAGCTTTGATCACAGAAATAAATTCAATTTTAGCAGATATTAATATAGAAAACAGCTGTTTTAAATTTTAATAATATTTCACAGTTTTTACTTTATTTTTGATTCAATAAATGCATTCTTGGTGAGCAGAAGAAAATCGAATCCAAACTCGATTTAATTTATTTCCTGTATTCAGTCAAACTCAATGTGAAATTGAATGATAAGGAGTTTAACACACACCTAGAGTTATCTGCTCACAGACGGCTCAGACTGCCTCTCCGTTGCGTTTTCAATGAGGTGGAAGTTTAAGCCTTTAAGAAGGTTTAACCCATCTGTGCCTAGTTAATGTGTGTGAGGTCAGGACGGGTCGTATGTCTCCAGGATCTTCTGCTTGGACAGGTTTACACACACTCGTTGAGAGCGACAGGATTTGGTTTTGCTCACAGCTCGGTGTGTTGGATATATATGCATGTATTTTATTGCTCCCTGAAGCGAAATTCCAGAAATATTCCAGAAAGTGAGTGAACTGTTAGCCGTCCTTCTGAATTCATGAAAAGAGACGGCGTTTGTGTTCTGTGCTCGGCTGACATCTCTGCTCTCGTTCTGAGATGTTCGCTCGTTTTGTTCCCGTGGTTGTGGTTGACCTACATTTCTGCACCAGGCCGTTAAAGTTCAGGAGTCAGTCTGACAGAATGCAGTCACAATTATTCCAGAATCCAGCGATGGTTTCCATCACTGTCAGAGCCCTGAAGAGAGATTACAGCACACTCACACAGCCTAAGCAGTGCTGAACCGTGCTCTCAGAACACGCTTTAACGGCAGTCTGTGTCTGCGACTGCGTGCTTGGAGTTCCTGCTAAATATAAACTCCTGTGTGTTCCTGTGCTCGGATTCCCACATGAACAGTGTAGTGTCTAAAGATGGCACCCTGAACAGTTCTGCTTGTGTTGTTCCAGTGTAACTGGCCATGAAGACGGATCCAGACAGCAGCAGGTCAGAGCTTCCCTCGTGTTCACCTGCTCTTCATCAGTATAGTACGGGGGTCGAAAATACCCATTTCTGATGAACCAATGTCAGTTGTCAGGTCTCTGCTGGTTTCATTCGATGCATGGAGAAACTTGATGAAACGTTATTAGTATCGGCTCCCGTTCAGTAAATCACAGTTCTTATGAAACGAAGTCTCCGCTTTCAAACCTGTGAGTTTTATCACCTGCTCTTTAATGTGTGCTGGAGATCATCTACTAGTTACAGCAGCAAATAAACAGGAATCGATCAGCTCATTAAACAGCTTGACATCAAAATGCATTTTCTTGCTCCTAAATGCTCGAAAATTAAACTTTTTTGCTGACATTTGCTCTGAAGCTGTCGACTAGTTCTTCCTGATGTTATAAAGCGGCGAGTCTCAGAAAGCTGCTCCTCTCTAGAGCTTTCTCTCTGTCATCATGAGGATGTTGTGGTGTATAGAAGCAGTATTAGAGAGACATCGGGATGGGTTTTCAGATGTAACCCCAGCCTGAGTTTCTGGAGCTTTCTAGGAACTAGGTGACTGAGATTATGTGATGTGTTTTAATGATGACAATCTATTCATGGGAAAGTGCTGAAATAAACCTGCATGATGAAAATAGAATATATATATATATATATAATATATATATATATATATATATATATATATATATATATATATATATATATCTTAAAGAAAGAGAGATTTTCATACCTGCATACTTAAGAGTTTAAGTTCATCTGTTTCTCTATGTTTCAAGTAAAATATTTATTTTATTTATGTTATAGATTATTTTTAGATTAACTAAATAAATATCTATTTGTTTATTAAATCAGTTTAATTTATTATTTAATTAAAATTATATGAAATATATCTTTTTAACATTATAACAGTTTTTAATTGGATTTAAATTCTACATTAGGTCAGAGTTGGTATAGTTAACTTAAATCATAAAAAAATGTTGCTTGAAATAAAATTAATATTTAAAAAAACCTATTTTAAAATTAATAAAAACTACATAGACATATAAAAAATAATAATAATAAACAAATGTATAAAACTAGTAAAGACACAACCAAATTAATCAAACTGTGAATTAAAATAAAAAAAAACATTTTGTAATCACAAGTACATTTGAAGAATGTTTTATAGAATTGTTTAGTCTTTTGTCGAGTTTTATAAAATGTTTTTGATCATGCTGTATTTGTTTTTGAAGATATATTTTGCATCTGTCATGTAATAGTTTATGAAGCTGATAACGCAATCAAACTAATTAAGAAACTGTTAATAAAACTGTAGATAAGCTAAATAAGGCTGCTTTAGATCTGATGCTGTGTTTGTGCAGGGTCAGGCAGAGGTCAGATCAGCTGATCAGCAGCAGCACGAGGAAGACTACGTTTCCCAGAAGTCTTTGAGCAGCAGAGGCAGGACTCAGAGACTGAAGGTCATGGAGTGTAAGGTCAGACTGCTGGACGGCTCAGACTACACCTGCACCGTGGAGGTGGGTGATGAGGAAGATGCTCATATTTATTTATGTATTTTAATTTTTTTTCAAGCTAAGAATTGAGATTTCTATTGCATTTTTAATGAGCTTGTTAGTGTTTGCTCAAAAAATATTATCTGGTTTATATATCAATATGACTAAAATATTTTTTATTACAATGATTATTCTTATAAAGTAAAAATATTAAACAAAATAAGAATAAATATATTAATATTGTAATACTATTGTACATACAATTGAAGAAGAATGTTTAATCATTTATTCATGTTATAATTTCTTCATCTTTAATACAATTGTTATTCATTAGTCACACTAAACCATATTGCAATATTTTTTTAAGAATTATATTATTATTATATTATTATATAATTATATTATATTATTATTAATGATTTAGTTGTAATCACATCTAGTGTACAAATGTCTTGCCCTCAGGTTTGAAAAGCGTGGTGCATTACAGCGGCGCAGGATCAGATGTTTATGGTTTATGAAGGGCTGGAGAACACACTCAAACACTCTTCCACGCATTTATTTTTAGCTGACTCTTCTTTTAGTGCGAGCAGGAGCAGCATACCAGAGCTGACTCTCTGGATCTTCAGTCACACACACACACACACACACACACACACGGAACAGAGCTGCTCGTTGTTCCTCTGTAGCACTCATAATAACATGTTACTCGTTTGGAAACATGATAGATGCTTCTGTCTGTTAAATAAATAGAATCAGAAACTAATTTGCTTCTGAAAGTCTGAACAAGTCAAGAAGAGATGTTCATTACTAATGCACTTTCAGTGCTGTGGGTTTACTCGTTGTTTACCAAATAAAACAGGAAGTGCATTAAGATTACAAAAGTCTAACTGGGGCTAAATGGATTTGTTCATTTAATAAAGAATTAAAATCACAATCTCTTGGTTTGGGGAAAAATATTATTTTTTTCTCAACCCCAAAAATTATTTTAATAAAAAAAGTTTTATTGTTATTTATTTTATTTGAATTGTTTTATATATATTAATTGTATTATATATCTATTTTATTTTTTGCATGTATTTATTTGACTGTATTTTTATTCATGAGATCATGTTTCATCAGGCAACTAATTAAAAATGTAAATTTAGTAACTTACAAATAACTTTTTATTTAAAACCTTTTTTTTTAAGTATTGAACAGAAAGAAATATGTTGTGTTTCCTTTTGGGCAAAAACTACAGTGGAAGTCGATGGGAACCAAAACTATTTGGTTGCCAGCATTCTTCTAAATATCTTCTTTTGTCTTCCACATCAAGTCATTCAGGTTTGAGGGACCTGAGGACGAGGAGATGATGACAGAGTGATGATTTTAGGCTGCTCGGTCCCTTTAATGGATCTCTGTGTGTTTGTGTTCAACAGAAACGAGCGAAAGGTCAGGTGCTGTTCAGTAAGGTTTGTGATCACCTGAATCTCCTGGAGGAGGACTATTTCGGCATCACGTACCGGGACGCTGAAAACCAGAAGGTGTTTGTCAGTCTTCTTCCTCTGAACTGGTTTCATGTTCTCTCAGCCTGTTTTTCAATGCAGAACCTCCTGCTTTTCCCACAGAACTGGCTGGACGTTTCTAAAGAGATGAAGAAGCAGATCAGCAGTACGTCTCTCCCTCACACACTCCTGCTTTGTCTCCATCCAAACCTCTTCAGGTTCTTACCGGAAGTTCTTGTGTTTTTCAGCTGGTCCCTGGAACTTTGCTTTCAACGTGAAGTTTTATCCTCCCGATCCATCGCAGCTCTCTGAGGACATCACAAGGTCTGCTTGGATCATAGTTCACTAAAACTAAACCTTTAAAAAAGAAAGAAACAAATTAAACATTAAGTAAATACATTTTAATATATATATTTGTTTGTTTATTTGTTTGTTTATTTTGTATTATTATATATATTTGCTCTTATTTGAGTATTATTGTTATATTATTATTATTATTATTATTTTATATATTGAATCCATTTTCATTTTATTTTTTTTTAAGTAAAATTTTTATCTGTGCAGTTTTTTTTTAAATATGTATGTCGTTTTTATACATTTTTTTAAAATTGTTATAAAAAATAAATGTATTATCTAAATATAAATGTAAAATAAAAATAATAACAAAGTTGCTAAAGCAAGATTTCTCTTTTTCATTTAATTTAACTTGATAAGCTAAAATTTAAATAATGCTAAATAATTAATTAAATTACTTAAAATAATTGTATTAATATTTTGAATTTTTTTATATTGTTTAATGTTTTTAATCATTAGTAAAAACAACATAGCATTAAAAAAAGCATAATAAAATTACTTAAAATTTAACCAAAATTAAAAATAATTCAAATTATAAAAAGAAATAAACTATAATTGTATATCAGTGATCTCTCTCTCTCTCTCTCTCTCTCTCTCAGGTATTTCCTGTGTCTGCAGCTGAGAGATGACATTGTTTCTGGACGCTTGCCATGTTCTTTCTCGACTCTCACAGTGTTGGGCTCCTACACGGTTCAGTCGGAGCTGGGAGACTGTGACTCTGAGCTGCAGGGGTCCTCTCATCTCAGTGACATGCGTCTGGCCCAGAACCAGACCAAAGAGCTGGAGGAGAAAGTGCTGGAGCTCCACCGCGGATACAAGTGAGATTCACCTCATCATCAGAGACTCTGTGTGACGATCACACGTCCGGATTAACAGTCTCTTCAAGAAACTATTATAGATCTATTATTATTTTGAGTTTGGTTTTATTTTACATGTATGCATTTAGCAGACACTTTTATCCAAAGCGACTTACACTGCATTCAAGCTAATGATTTTCTCCTAACATGTATTCCCTGGGATTTGGACCCACAACCTTGCGCTTGCTAATGCACTGCTCTACCAGCTTCAGGAACAGTTCTACTTAACTATAATAAACCGGCTTCAGAATCACCATCAGTGTTATGTTAATATCGATTATAGTATTTATTTTAAAACTTTTATTTTTATTATTATAAAAAATATATATTTTTTGTAATTTTAGTACTTCATCTTTATTTTAATTACATAAGTAATTTTTAAGAAATGTTTAAGTATTTCTTGTAGTATTTTATTTTATTTGATTTTTAATAGTTTGTTAACAATAATTCATTTCAATTCATCTACCAGTGTTATTTTTATAATTTATAGGATTGAATTGACTTCTATTAAAGGTTTTTCTTATCCATATTTTTATTTCAGTTTTAATTAATTTAAAATAAAGAAGTTTGAGTATTAAATACATTTTAATACTTAGTTGCCAAGTCAATATTAAAAAAAAAATTCCTATAATATTTGTATTTAATTTTAATTTCTGCTTTGTTTAAATGAATTAAAGTGATGTTTCTCAGAGTCACTGGTCAGTGTGAGTCAGTCATTGGTGGAGAGCCGTTCGGACGAGTTCATAGAGCTCAGTGTGATAATTGTGCTCATTAATGATGAACGGGTCAGTGTTCGATCACACAGAGACTCACTGAGCCCCTCTCTACCCACAATGCCCTGCTTTGTTTACTGATACAAAGACAGAGCACAACAGACTGTGTGTGTGTGTGTGTGTGTGTGTGTGTGTGTGTGTGTGTGTGGACATCTACACGTTTGAGCTGCTGAAGTCATCTATCATGTCGTGTAATTAAAGAATTAAGTGTTCAAAAGTCCACCTGTAAACACACGGCTTCTGTTGGTGTGTGTAAACCAGTTAGTTTATCAATAATACGTGTGTGTGTGTGTTTACAGAGGAATGAATCCTGCTGAAGCTGACATGTTGTTCCTGGAAAACGCAAAGAAACTTTCCATGTATGGAGTCGACCTGCATTGTGCCAAGGTAAAGTGTGTGACAGAGAGTGTGTGTGTGTGTGTGTGTGTGTATGTATGTGTGAGAGTTTGTGTATGTATGTGCGTGCGTGAGAGAGAGCGTGTGTGTGTGAGAGAGAGACTGTGAGAGACAAGTTACTTACTTGAGGCCACGAGTTGCTTATCTTGAGGCCACGAGTTGCTTACTTGAGGCCACGAGTTGCTTATCTTGAGGCCACGAGTTGCTTATCTTGAGGCCACGAGTTGCTTATCTTGAGGCCACGAGTTGCTTATCTTGAGGCCACGAGTTGCTTATCTTGAGGCCACGAGTTGCTTATCTTGAGGCCACGAGTTGCTTATCTTGAGGCCACGAGTTGCTTATCTTGAGGCCACGAGTTGCTTATCTTGAGGCCACGAGTTGCTTACTTGAGGCCACGAGTTGCTTATCTTGAGGCCACGAGTTGCTTATCTTGAGGCCACGAGTTACTTATCACGAGGCCACACACACTTACTTGAGGCCACGAGTTGCTTACTTGAGGCCACGAGTTAACTTATCTTGAGGCCACGAGTTGCTTATCTTGAGGCCACGAGTTGCTTATCTTGAGGCCACGAGTTACTTATCACGAGGCCACACACACTTACTTGAGGCCACGAGTTGCTTATCTTGAGGCCACGAGTTGCTTATCTTGAGGCCACGAGTTGCTATCTTGAGGCCACGAGTTGCTTACTTGAGGCCACGAGTTAACTTATCTTGAGGCCACGAGTTGCTTATCTTGAGGCCACGAGTTGCTTATCTTGAGGCCACGAGTTGCTTATCTTGAGGCCACGAGTTACTTATCACGAGGCCACACACACTTACTTGAGGCCACGAGTTGCTTACTTGAGGCCACGAGTTAACTTATCTTGAGGCCACGAGTTGCTTATCTTGAGGCCACGAGTTGCTTATCTTGAGGCCACGAGTTACTTATCACGAGGCCACACACACTTACTTGAGGCCACGAGTTGCTATCTTGAGGCCACGAGTTGCTTACTTGAGGCCACGAGTTAACTTATCTTGAGGCCACGAGTTGCTTATCTTGAGGCCACGAGTTGCTTATCTTGAGGCCACGAGTTGCTTATCTTGAGGCCACGAGTTACTTATCACGAGGCCACACACACTTACTTGAGGCCACGAGTTGCTTATCTTGAGGCCACGAGTTGCTATCTTGAGGCCACGAGTTGCTTACTTGAGGCCACGAGTTAACTTATCTTGAGGCCACGAGTTGCTTATCTTGAGGCCACGAGTTGCTATCTTGAGGCCACGAGTTGCTTACTTGAGGCCACGAGTTAACTTATCTTGAGGCCACGAGTTGCTTATCTTGAGGCCACGAGTTGCTTATCTTGAGGCCACGAGTTGCTTATCTTGAGGCCACGAGTTGCTTATCTTGAGGCCACGAGTTGCTTATCTTGAGGCCACGAGTTGCTTATCTTGAGGCCACGCCACGAGTTGCTTATCTTGAGGCCACGAGTTGCTTATCTTGAGGCCACGAGTTGCTTATCTTGAGGCCACGAGTTGCTTATCTTGAGGCCACGAGTTGCTTATCTTGAGGCCACGAGTTGCTTATCTTGAGGCCACGAGTTGCTTATCTTGAGGCCACGAGTTGCTTATCTTGAGGCCACGAGTTGCTTATCTTGAGGCCACGAGTTGCTTATCTTGAGGCCACGAGTTACTTATCACGAGGCCACACACACTTACTTGAGGCCACGAGTTGCTTACTTGAGGCCACGAGTTAACTTATCTTGAGGCCACGAGTTGCTTATCTTGAGGCCACGAGTTGCTTATCTTGAGGCCACGAGTTACTTATCACGAGGCCACACACACTTACTTGAGGCCACGAGTTGCTTATCTTGAGGCCACGAGTTGCTATCTTGAGGCCACGAGTTGCTTACTTGAGGCCACGAGTTAACTTATCTTGAGGCCACGAGTTGCTTATCTTGAGGCCACGAGTTGCTTATCTTGAGGCCACGAGTTGCTTATCTTGAGGCCACGAGTTACTTATCACGAGGCCACACACACTTACTTGAGGCCACGAGTTGCTTACTTGAGGCCACGAGTTAACTTATCTTGAGGCCACGAGTTGCTTATCTTGAGGCCACGAGTTGCTTATCTTGAGGCCACGAGTTACTTATCACGAGGCCACACACACTTACTTGAGGCCACGAGTTGCTTATCTTGAGGCCACGAGTTGCTATCTTGAGGCCACGAGTTGCTTACTTGAGGCCACGAGTTAACTTATCTTGAGGCCACGATTTGCTTATCTTGAGGCCACGAGTTGCTTATCTTGAGGCCACGAGTTAGTTATAATTTTATTTTGATAAAGTGGGACCAGGGGGCTCCGTATGAATCAGAAGATACTGTCAGCACATTTTCACCGTGTTTTTTTTAGGAGCACAACTGTTAGACTCGTTCATAATACCTGTGTTTCTTCTGCAACACAATATAATTTATTATTGTGCCATTAATATAGAACTCTAACCCTTGATACATTCAAAATCTGTTTTCTATTTTACATTTTCATTCATTAAAAAATTAGAAATTCTTAGAAATCTCAAGTTGCACATGAACCACACAAAAAAACAAAGAAATGTATGTGTGTGTAGTGTTTATATATGTATATAGATACACAAATAGATGTGAAATTTTATTTGAATATGTGATTGTATGACATTTATCAGAACATATAGTCTAATCATCTAGATAATCCTAACATAAACGCATAAAGGGACTCAAATACATTATGAGGATTAAATGCAACAGAAGATTTTGCGCAGCAGCTCATGATCATGAAGAAACGATCTCTCGCTCTGCTGTTCTGATTGGCTGCTGCAGCCCATCTCTCTCTCTGTCTCTCTCTCTCTCTCTCTCTCGCCCCTCCTCCACTGGTTCAGCTGCTCGGGAGGCTGTTTGATTGTTTAGCAGCGGTGCAGGAGGAGGTAAGATGCTGTGCATGTGTGTGTTTGTGGATACGTGTGTCTGAATGATGCTGTGAAGGTCTCCTGCATGTCTGTGATCGTTATTCAGTGTGTGTGTGTGTGTGTGTGTGTGTGTGTGTGTGTGTGTGTGTCGTACTGCAGTGCATTGTTCCACCGTATTGCAGCTGCAGTGCATTGTTGGTGCTCTATATCGGCTCAACACGAGCGTCTTGCAGCTTCATGCACCTTCATTGTGAATGTGTTCTCCATTGTGAGTTCGTTCGGTGTGATGCGTCACGGTCCTGTCAGCGCTGATGGTTTTCTTGCTGAGTCACGCTGATGCTCGTGCTGGTTATTGATTCGTTTGATCGTCTTCTGCTGTATTCAGTACAGTATGAAAACAGAAGACGAACTATCGATCAGTGAACTATCAACGAAACCTCGGTACATCATAAATTGGTCCTACCAGGATTTTATTGTTAATTAAAACTTAAACCATAAAAAAAAGACATGGTCATTACTTAGATTTTTTTATTTTATATATATATAATTTATATATATATATATATATATATATATATATAATTTTTTTTTTTTTTTTTTTACTTAAAACCATTTGAAAAATGTAAAATTGTTGTGCTTTTGTCATTTTTATTTTATATTTTTATTTATATTTAATAAATTATTATTTCAATTTTAGTGATTTTTTTGTTTTACAATATTTTAATGGTTGCCAAAGTAACATTTTCATTCAGTTTAAGATTTGGTAATTAACTGGAGAAAAAAAAATCTATACAAACATAAAAAAAAACAATATAATTTTTAATTGTTTATAAATATGTTCTATAGCATTTTCTTTTTTTCATTTTAAAGTCTTAATTATGTTTTTGTTTTATAGTTATGTCCTTTTTTATTTTTTGAATAAAATTATTTTTAACTGAAAATTATTTAACAATTTTTTTATAAATACAATTTATTTTATTTCATGTAATTGCCAAGGCAGCATTTCTCATTTTCATTTAGTTTAAGTAAAGGTATTAAAATAATGACAAGTAAATAAACTAAATAGTACCACTTAATATAAAATTATATACACATTAAAAAACAAACAAGCAAAAAATTATAAATAAAGGAATTGTGAAAATCTAAAAATAAAATCTAATTTGAAAAATTAACAAACTTTATTATGTCAACGATGCAAAAATAGCACTAGGATTTTATGGGTTATTGAAAAATTTTTAAAAGTAAAAATCTTTTAGTAAGCGAATGTATTTGACTATTTAAGTGCAATAAGACATGAAAGAGAACTTAGTTGAGTCTCACATGCCGTGTGACAGACGCTCAGAAAACACTATAACAGAAGTTTAAACTAATGTGATGATGATTTCAGAGCGATAGACATGTTAATCAAAACCAAACAGATGTTTTTTATCAGAGTATCTGTCATAGGAGCTGTAAAAGCTCCGCACTTTTTGGAAAAGGGGGCGGGGAGCAGCAGCTCATTTGCATTTAAAGAGACAGGCATTATCAAAATGATAAAATCTATGATCCATGGGGTATTTTGAGCTGAAACTTCAGACACATTCTGGGGTCACCTGAGACTTATTGTAGAAAGGGGCATAATAAGTCACCTTTAAGTAATGGAAATTTCCATTATGGGTTTAGTGTTAGCCTAATTTGCAGTTCCTGATACGGTGAGTGTTGTGATGTGTGTGTTTCGGTCAGGATTCAGAGGGTGTGGAGATCATGCTAGGAGTTTGTTCCAGCGGCCTCCTCGTCTACAGAGAGAAACTACGCATCAATCGCTTCGCCTGGCCCAAAATACTCAAGATCTCCTACAAGAGGAACAACTTCTACATCAAGGTTCGGCCGGGAGAGGTGAGATGAGATGAGATGAGTCTGTTCTTCAGATGGACCGCAGATAGTCTGAACCAGTGTGAAACGCTTGTCTTTGTGTTTTCACTCAGCTCAAACACTTCGAGAGCACCATCGGATTCAAGCTCCCCAATCACAAAGCAGCAAAGAGACTCTGGAAAGTCTGTGTGGAGCATCACACCTTCTTCAGGTCAGACAGAGTTCATTAATACTGAGAAGTTTTATTTCTTAAGTGTGACCCTGGAGTTAACAGTCTTAAGTCGCTGGGGTATATTTGTAGCCAAAAAAAACATTTTTTTTAAAAAAATTTAATACTAAATAGAATGTTTAAATACTGATATAGTTTTTATTATCACTGTTGATTTTAATTTTAGTCATCTGAAATTGGGTCTTTTTTTATATGTGTATATATATGTATATGTATATATATATATATATATATATATATATATATATATATATATATATATATATATATATATATATAATATTTAAATATTTTAGTTTTTATTAATTTTTGTTTCAGTTTTAGTCATTTTAGTACTTTAAACATTTAGTGTTATTTTAGTATCACTGAGATACTAATGTATTATTAATTACTTTAATAATATATTAACAGATTTTCCCTGTTAATTTTAAATTTAGAAATCTGAAATTGTGTTTTTATTATTTTGTTTTTGTTTTTGTAATAATGTATTTAAATATAAATTTTTATTTTAGTTTTAGTCATTTAAATATTTCGACTTTAAACATTTTGTGTTATTTTAGTTTCGTTGAAATTGTTCCAAAGTAAAACATTTTTCAGTGTAGTTTTTTTATATTTCTGTATTGTTTTTATCAAATATTATTTCAGCTTTAGTTTTTATTATTGTAGTTCATCAAGTTAAACTATAAACTGGTCAATTAAATAAATGTAATTTTTTTCTTATTTTTGTTTATATATGTGTGTGTGTTATCATTGACAAATAGTGAATAAAATAAAGACTTTTATTTTTTTATTTTTTTTTTAATTATTTTGTTCACACTTGCAAATGTGTTTCAGTTCTTATATTGGGATCATTTACAGAAAAATGTATAACTGCCATTAAAAGCATCAGACATACCTCGCATAAGTGAAATCTTTAAATGTCCTCGATCTAATTAGCGGTCTGATCCTTGTGTCCTGATAGGCTGGTTTCTCCTGAAGCTCCTCCCAAGCGCTTCCTGTCCTTGGGCTCAAAGTTCCGCTACAGCGGCCGAACACAAGCGCAGACGCGGCGAGCGAGCGCTCTGATCACACGAGAAGCGCCGCAGTTCCAGCGATCGGCCAGCAGGAGGAACACCGTCGCACCCAGCATGAACAGCAGTGCGTAACACCGCTAACTCACACTAACCAGCTACTAACCAGCTAGTCAAGTCCGTTTCAGAGCAGAATGATCTTCAAAACAAGTTTTTATTACAGCTACGATTTCAACAAATTGTAGTAAAAACATTATGTAGTAAAATATTGACATAAAAACTGCCGTGGATGTTTGTACAGATCAGAATTTGAATGTCGATTTTTAAATGCATTCGATTAATCTATTAATAGTTTTGTTCCAAATTTTTAATTTCGGTATATAATTAGTATTTATATAAATAATTAAGAATTTAATAATTTCAATGACATCATTATAACAAAGCAGTTAAAATGAAAAGTATTAATTGTGATTTCATGTTTTTCTTTATTAAAGCACAGATTGTGTTGTGATTGAAAATGTAAGTTAATGTGTTAGTAATGTTAATAATGATGTTGATGAATCTGTGATCAGCGCCAGCGACGGTCACCCGTGACGACGAGAAGAACGACAAACCCGCTGTTGCTACGGATGACCTCATCGCCATGGAAACGCCGGAGAAGAAAGCAGAGGAGATGAACTCAGTGGAGGAGGAGAATAAAGTCAACAGTGACGAATCAGAGCAAGCCCCGCCCCCCTCCGTCACCAAGGTAACCGTCAGATGATTGACAGCTTGACACATGTGATGATTACGAGGTTTGTTTCAGCGTTCACGCTCCAGAACATGAACGGGACCCTAAAATGAAATCAGATTTTTATTTTTTTCTCAAATTATTACATTTCTATGAATTTTTGCAATCAAAAAGGACATTTAATCAATTTAAATCATAAGAATTTTACCATTTGACAATATATATACATAATTTTAAAAGTAGTACGTAAGAAAATGTATATTTTTTTCTCAAATTCTTCCATTTCTATGCGTTTTATAACCTAAGCGGATGTCTAATCAACTTAATTCATAAAACCTGTACAATTTAATAATTTATTAAGTGTAATTTTTTTTTTTTTTTTTTTTTTTTTTATGAATTCAATTTTTTTTTGTTCAGTTAAATTTTAATGATTAAAAAGGATGTCATCAGTTTTATTGATTTAAAACATTTACAATTTAATAATTTATTAAAATTGTAACTATAATAGTGCCCTTATTAAATGTCTCTTTTTTTCATTCTATTTTATTAGTTCAATTAAATGCTAATAATCTGAAAGTATGTGTCATCAACTGAATTCATAAAATTTAACATAATATAAAACATAATAATTTTTCATTTATTTTATTTTTTTCCTCAAATTTTATTTTTTTCTATTTTGATTTTACTGAATTTTTCAGTTTTAATAATTTAATAAAAATGTATAATCAAAAAGTCTCTCTAATAATTGAATTCATAGAACATTGAAATCGTAAGCAATAATAGATTAGCTGAAACTGCTAACATGTAGAACGACGAGCAAACGTGTAGAAATGCATGAACATGCAGCAGTAGTTCTGTTTATCAAGCTCTTGTTTCCTGTCCTTCACTAACCAGCTTTCTTGCTTTTCTTCTGATCACACATTTTTGTGTTCAACCATGCATATGTTTTCATGCATGCACCGTTTTCTCCCATCATCCTCATCGTCATCAGTCGTGTCCGTACTCATCGGATCCGTTGGGATCCGAGCTCTCTCTCCCGTCTTCTCCCGTCTCGTCCACTAAAGTGCGCAGGAGACGCAGAGAAAGCAGCCGCAAGCGCGCTTCCTCCGTCAGTCCGGCCAAAACCACAGCGGGCTGCCGGCGCCGTCAGGCCCAAGCGGATCGTAAAGCGGCTCTTCTGGAGGAACGAGCGCTGCTTCTGTCCGCACGCAAGCAGAGACTGGACCAGAGCCGCAGCCGAGGAGGAACGCTCTTCTCCTTCTCTCTGCACCTCCCCGATCTGCCCTCGCTGCTGGACGACGACGGTTACCTGAGCTTCCCTGACCTCACCGAGCTGCGCTTCCTGCCCGAGAGCCTGCATCACTTCATGCCCATCAAGTCTCCCTCGCTCATCCCCTGCTTCCTCTTCATCTTCTTCTTCCTGCTGTCCACCTCGTTCTCCGTGCCGTACGCGCTCACGCTCTCCTTCCCGCTGGCGCTGTGTCTCTGCTATCTGGAGCCCAGGGCCGCGTCGCTCGGATCGTCTCTGACGCAGGGCTTCCAGGACAGCTCAGACGACGACGACGAGGTGTGTGTGTGTGTGTGTGTGTGTGTGGTTATCTGCCACCTCAGTCTACAGAGCGTCGAGAGTGTGTCTCATCTGTTAGTTCTCAGTCAACACATTCCATGGGATTATTCTCATCCTTATCATTTGGAGAAAGCACACAGCATGTTTCCACTGGGACCTTCCATAAATAGCATACAATTATGTATTATAATGCTTTTTAAGTAGGGCTGAGCGATTATGAAAAAAAAATTTTTTATTGTTGTTTCAGAATTCACAATTTCATTTTCAATTATATTTAAGTAGTCAACTTAAAAACGAATCTTAAACGTGAATCAAGTAATGTTTTCTTAATTAACCAGATAGTAATAATCACATACAGTTATATAATTTGATCTATTATATGTTAGTTGTATTTTTTGGTTGTTGTTTTTTTTTTGGGGGGGGGGGTAATGATACATTTAATATAAAAATATTTATTATAATGTATTATATCATTATATATTTATATGTATTATATGTTAGATTTATTTAGTAATGATTCATTTAATATTTAATTCAATAATAGTATAATGTATTATAACAATTATGTTATTATATGTATTATGTTAGATGCATTTATTTATTTATTTGGTAATGATTCATAAATAATTCAATATAATGTATAAATGTAATTTATTCCTATAAAACAACACAAATATCAAATATTAATTTTGTGTGAATGAATAATGAAAATGAATAATATTAGATATTTGTTATTTTATAGAAATAAATTACATGTTTTTAAAAATATATAAAAATTTAATGTGTGTGTATTTTATATATTATAAAAAGAATTTTATAAACTGTAAAAAATTATATTGAATTATTTATTTATTTATATATATATATATATATATATATATATATATATATATATATATATATATATATATATATATATATAATGAAATCTAATACAATCAATAACGACTATAGTAATTGAGTATTAGTTCAACTGCTAGACATTTCCACGTTTAAGACCAGCTAATTTAATAATACTGTAAGTTTATCTAATAGTTGTCACTACGCTCCTTTAAACATGTCATGGGACACTGCAGCGCCACCTATCTGTGCAAAGTGTCTGTTGTTTGTGCAGCTCATTTCCACTAGTTAGGGCATCGTTTACCTCTGTCTGAAGGAGACCAGAGCATTGCTCTTATCTGACGCATGTTTCATCGGTCGAACGTGATCGTTACAGTCTGACAGACGTTCTGTTAATGTCATCCTCGCGTGTCTGATGCGTGTGGAGGAATGTTTGCACATCTTTGTATGTATATCTACATGCTGTTCTCACGCATCACGTCAGGTTCATGATCTCCTCATCTGTGTTGCATCATGAACCTTCTTCACGTTCCCAAATGATCCTCGTGTAGAATCCTCTACTGATGTGAATAACATGAAGTTTTCCTTTTTTGCTGCGATCTGCGGTCAAACAGACCGACAGCGATCAAACCGACTTCAATTGTGATGAGGACTCGTCTGCGACTGAGGTGTGTCTGCGCTGTGCTCTTTTATTCTCAATAGCTTGTGCTTTTAATGAGTGTATAACATGCCTCACGTCCTCTCTTTCACCCAAACTCCTTATAGTCTGACTTTGAGGACAGCTTTGACCTGACGACACCGGTATTGAGACTCTATGGTAAACCAGTTTAAGGTGGTTTGATGGTCAGGATGAGAAACCAACGAAACCAGCAAAGACCAGCAAACCTCCTTAAGCCGGTTTGAAACCAAGACCCATCCATCATCACCATGTTTGTGCTTTTGTTTTATTAGCAAAACAATGAGTCACTGATTCATTGAGTCACTCGATTTGTTCAAAACCATTTTTAATGTTTTCCTTATTTATTTATTTTCTCTTTCTCTAGTATAGTTTCATAAAACGGATTAAAGGAGAGAATGTGTTTGTCAAGCACAGTAATCTCATGTTGGAGGTTTGTGAAGCATGAGCTGACGAGTGTTTGGGTTTAACAGCCTATGTGCCGTTTAATAACTATTATTGTAAGTTATAACTGCAGTGAATCTAACAGCACTTGATTCAATTTTAATCAATTCTAGTTTCACAAAAATTCCAGTTTGAAGATTACTTTTTTTTTTTCTGGAGTGTTTCAAGCCCTTGCATGAATTAAACAAGCAACGCAGTTATGAAAAGTCAATGACATTCCTTTTGGAATCTTTTTATGCCCCGCCCCATTCGATCCCTCCCTGTGCTGTGATTGGTGGGTCAGGAGACGGACACGCCCACAGCTCTAGTGCAGCATCATCTGAGCGTCACTGAGATGAAGAGGTTGTTTCTGCAGATGCGCTGTGAAGCGTCGGGTGTGAACGAGTGGGACAGAAGACTGTCCTCGTCTCCTCGACCGGACGACCCGTCTCTGGTCAAACCTGTACACTCACAGGAAGTAAGACCTTGACAGGAAGCACGTTTGCTTTAGACGTGAGATTTGAGTGACACTTCTGATCATTTAACAACAGAAATAGACAAAGCTGCACTTTAACCCTCTGTTCTGCCATTTTTGACGGCAATTTAATTTATCTTATTTCTTCAGAATGGTGCACAACTTGGGAAAGGAATTTAAAAGGTTTAAATGGCTCTGAAAAAATAGCCATACTTGTGGTTTTTACGGTCAAAAGTTACCTCGATTGAAAATGAATAGATGTGAATTTCATTGAGTGGAAATGTTTGGTACTGCGCTCTTTTGTGATATCAACTTCAAATTTGGAACACAACTTGCTTAGATTTATGGCTTGGATTTTCTGCCAGTTAAAAAGTAAAACATGTTTTGGAAAATGTGTATTTCATATTCAATTTTAAAAACGGTATTTTTGTGTGAAGTTTAAAAAAATAATTAGTTTCACTTTTTTCAGTTCTTTTCAGATTTTAGTTCACTTGAGTAACTTAGCTCTTTATTTGCAGCGTGTTGTAAAGACTAACTCGACTGGTCAGCCTGCTTGTGTTAAGCTCGTTTTGATTCATTATGAAGTGGTTTAACCCATTAAATCTCCTGACGGTTGGATTTGAAGCGTTTGTTAGGTTCTTAAGAAGATTACTTCTCTTGAGTTTGTGTGTGTGTTATAGTTTTTAGTTCAGTTTGAAGCACTGTTTTGTTTGTTCATCCTGTGTGTTTCACATCATGGCACTGATGATTATTCTGCATGATCACTCATTTTGTGCTTTGAGAGGCATTTCATTCCACCAACCGCTGACACTAGCTTAACGAACCCCTTTCTGTGATGTTTATCTGTTGTGTCTCTGTGTTTGTAGATGTCAGAGGAGGATAAAGCCGAATCTGAAGATGTTCCAGTGCAGAAGGATCACGCTGCTGATGGTGTGGAGGTCAGACATTACTGTTTATTACATCATACACACGTGTGTTCACTGCTCGTTTAGGGCTGTTCATTACTACCCTACAGTTACATTAGTTCATTGAAGTTTTTAAGTTGTAATTACCCTAATAAAGAAACACAAACAAATATACAACTGTGCCAATCGTGAATCGTGTTCATGATTTGTTTGTTCACACAGCCAGTGTGTTAAGTCACCAAGTTTAACACCATTCTGATGGTAAGGTCA
>NC_039244.1:1167748-1170248 GCF_003368295.1 Carassius auratus
TGCTTGAATCATCTTTACAGTACATTTCCAGATGCATCGCATGAAACCAGTCACACACACGTCTGGGGCACATTTTCACTCCAAAATCAAAAAAAAAATTTTACTAATTTTTTTTTTTTTTTTGTATGCATTGTGATGTTTTTCATGACAATCCATGAATTAACTTTGACCCTGAAATCTGATCACTGTAGTGAAAATAATACATTAGTTAAATAGTCATATATATGTATGTATGAATTAACTCTTTAAATCTTTGGGATCTATAAGAATTTTTGGTCAGAAATACTGAAAAACACTGAAATATTGTTACTGTAATTTATTTCTGTGATCAAGGTTAATATTAAGCATCATTACTCCAGACTTAAGTTTTTTTTTAAAGAAATTAATACTTTTATTCATGAAGTATGTGTAAAATTTATAAAAGGTTCAAAATAAAATAAATATTTTCCGTAATGATATGTTTGGGTTAAATGTGTCTAATTGCAATATCATGAACAATATCACAATGCAAAAAAACAAATAAATAATAATGATCCTCCAAATATTATTTTATTAGTGTAATAATTGTATTTCTCTCTATATATTTGTATTGTTATTTTTCCCGGAGGTGGAATATGACCCGGACGTGTTTTGTGTGAGAATGTCCCATCTCCTCGTCTCTGTTTGTGTGATGTGACTGTGTTTGTGTTGTTTAGGAATAAGATCCAGACTCTACCTTGAGCTCATCAGCTGTGAACCAACGGCTGACCTCTGACCTCTGACCAGATCTTCATCATCACACCGTCAGCTTCACCCTCGTCAAACCAAACCCTCGCTGAGATGCAAACAAGAAAAGAGGAAATGGATTTCCCGCCAAAAAAGTTTGATGATCCCTTGAAATATTTCCAAATATTAATTTCTGGTTTATTTATGGTCAAGTGTGAATCCCACAGAATGCACCCGCTCCAGATTAAAACTGATCCTGCATTATAAAGGCAAAACAACAAAAATAAAATAAAAGAAAGTTAGCCACTATTTTAAGGGCTTTGTAAAACTGTGTATGTGTTGGAGCAGAGATGCTTGAGTTTGGTACTGAACCCCTTGACCTTTGACCTTTCTTATATTTGACCCTGTGGGGTCGTGGTGTTTTTAGCTTGTGTAACGGATCTAACCAGCGACAAAAGAGTGATAAATGCAATTGTTGGGATTTTTATTTTGGAATAAAATGTTGCTGAAATCGAAGCGGTTTGTGTTTGTGGTTATTGAAGATATCAGAAATCATCTTTTGTTTTCATGCAGCTATATCATGTGATTTAAAAAAAAATTGGTTACATTTCACAATAAGATTATACATTAGTTAACATGAACTAACAAAGTAAAATAGCTCTATAAACCTTAGTTAATAAATTTGCTTTAAATTAATAATTATAGACGAGTTGAAATAATAATAAATTTAATAATAAATAACAATGCACTCATTATAAATAATTTGCAATAAAGTACAATAATTGTTTAATTATTATTAAATTCACTCGGTTCTGCCTCACACTGGGTATTTTGATATGCCATGTCAAACCATGTGCTGTAATGCAACACTTTATCATTTAAAATTAATTTGTCACAATATGAAATAATGCAGTCTTTAAGAAGAAGTGGTGCAGCTGTTCCAGTGTACTTCACTCTCGCACCGCACGAGGGCGCCAGAGCATCACTGTCAGAACCTTTAACCCTGGAGCACATCATCTGCATCTGAACATGTTATTCATTCAGTCTGACACTCAACGTGTGAGGAACATTGATATAATGTTTAGAGATATATCTGTGAAATATATAAAGTGTCTTTACATTCAGCAGCACTTGCATGTTTTGAAATGAATGCTTCAGAAAGTCTCTGTCTAATCAGTATTTGGTGAGCAAGAGACTAATTTCAACAACATTACTGACCTTTAACTTTTGAATGGTAGTGTAATATTATATACAATAATTTTCCACAAATAACTAAAATGATTCAGTTCAAGTTGAGTTTACTGTAAAAATCTCACAGAACAGAAAAAAGTCTCAGCTTCTGACATTCGTACAAAGTTTAATGCACTGTGGAAGGCTTGACCTCTGACCCCTCGGGTCAATAGGTCAACTGTCCGGTGATTAGTGTGTGATTCTCTCTTACATCATTGTGTGCAAAACAGCACACGCCGCTTATCAAACGCCAGAAATATCAGTTATGATTCATATTCTTACTGAAATATCATCTAAAATGATAGCTTTTCTAGTTTGTGACTTGAAATCTCTTCTGAAATCTGAATTTTTAAATTCATAAATCTTACATGTAGGCCTATATATATATATATATATATATATATATATTGAAAAAGTCCTGACATAGTTTTTCATTATGCATTTATGATCAGTGCATTTATTCAAATTGCAAAAAATCAGCAGAAACCCTGCATAATAAATCATATAATAATATGAATAAATAAATACATATAATGTTAAATATAAATAGTGGAAAGAATAAAAT
>NC_039244.1:1175248-1232748 GCF_003368295.1 Carassius auratus
TGTTAATGGCCTTTATATTTTAATCTGCAGAATTAGCAAACCTTAAAAAGATAATTATATACATCTTCATAAAATGACGAGCACGTGAAACATTCGATTATTAAAAGTAATTCTTTACAGAAAAAAAAACGAGAGAATTAAACATTAAAGAAGATAAAACGTTTTAAATAAAAAAGTCTAAATTAATATAATCCTTTATAATAATATTTCAAGATATATATACGTGCAGCTTCTAAATATATATAATCTAACAGACTCTGCTGAGCGCAAAAAAATCCTCAGCCTTGTGTTGCATTATTTTAATGCACACACACACACACACACACACACATATATATATATATATATATATATATATATATATATATATATGTGTGTGTGTGTGTGTGTGTGTGCATTAAAATAATGCAACACAAGGCTGAGGTGAGCGCTACTGTTAATGAGATACAGTAATGACGTCATCTCTCTCTAAAGCGATCCATTCTGAGGCCTTTGTGATTTCTGCATGTCGCATTAAAAATGTGAAATCAGGCCCATTATAAAGTTACAAACTGCTCGTATCTTTCTGATGATGGACGTCACTGTTTATGAATTTCTGAAAGAAATCTGCTGAATGATGATGAATTCAAAATATCAATTCAAAGAACTACCTGATTTACTCTTTTTTTACGTTTATGTTGAATTGCCTTAGCAGATGTGTTATAACGTGTATTGCAATGTGAGAATATCTTCAGGTTGAATATGATGTAAAATAATTAAATACTGAACCTTTACTGAATAACTGAACCTTTCTAACAGCAAATGCACTGCTCCGACTTGATCTTAAATAGAGTTCTTTTCGGCATTCTGTTGTTTTCGTCTTAAATTACAGATGTAAACCTAAAACTGCAAGCGATTTGCACAATTAAAATCCCAAATAAATTAAAAAAATGACTTGAATCAAATCGTTTAAGACGGAAACTCTTTTAAAATCCATGCTTTTATGATGTTTAATGTTGTTTTAATGTTTATCATTTCGACGAACGTATGATTAAGCCTAATAATGCACAGCTGCTGTATATTTGATTATTTTCTGTCATTTTCTCCCTGGCACGGGTAATCTCACTCTCTCCTCGCGTTCGCGTTCATGGGGCGCGCGCGCACGCACAGGTTTGAAGGCGCCGCGCGCAGCGTGAAATACACACGCCACACCGACACACACCAACCGGAGCTCGCGCTCGCGCTGTTCGGTTATTCAACATGGCGAGTCATGCATCTGCTCCAGACATGTGCGTCCTGTAACACACGTGAAGCATGTGTGCCTCAGTGTTTCAGTTAGGATTGAACTTCTGCATCACTCAGTGCACGTGCTGCATGTGCATAACAGATGATTAGAGAATGCACTTAAATACTGTATCTTATCTTCTTGTCATGTGAGAGTTAGGAAAGAAAACATTTTAGCAAGGGTCATGATGCATCAAGCCATTATGTAATGAAAATCAGTTAATAGCATTAATAAAATGTGCAGTTTTCCCTGGCAACACACACACACACACACACAATCTGCTGCAATGGTCCTTTTTGCTGGGAGTGGATGCTCGCTTTGTGCCTCTCTCTCTCTCTCTCTCTCTCTCTCTCTCTCTCTGCCCCTCCCCTTCTGTTCTCTATCTCATTCTCTCGCGCTCAGTCCATCATTTTCTCGTCTCTCGCGCTCGGGGCTTGTTTGCTGACGAACAAAAACGCGAAAGGATGTAAATGAATGAAGGGAAAGCGGCTCGCGCACGCAGAGCGCGAACAAAAGCAGTCGAGCCCGGTTTAGCAGTGCGTGTGATGCCGCAGATCCTCCTCTAACTTTCATCCTTCACTTTCATCTGAAGCCGAAGACACGAGGACGCGGTGAGCACATTCTCCAAACATGCATGTGCATTCGAAACGCGTTCTGTTGTACATTAAATCAGATGCTACAGCTCTTTTTTTAGGCTTAAACAGTTAAAATACCCAAATGCACGTGCGTTTATTCTTTTTGCACGTGTGGGATTGATGAACACACTCTTGAACTTTCAGATTTTGAATGCAATTTGTTGTGCATTTTAAGTTAACTCCAAAAAAAAAAAACTATTTTAGGTAAAGATATGCAGTTGCATTCTCAGTTTTCTGTTGCATTAATGGTTTCTTCGAAAGCGGTGTTTTCTGCTCTTTGCATTGAAACAACATGTCATATTCACAACCTGTGTATAAATGTAGTTATAATAACGCATAAGGTTCTGAAGGGAGAACTGTGTGTCTGTGGCCCAGACTGTATTGTGATGATAATGAGGAACAGCTCGTTGTTGAACTTGATGTTGACTTCTTTCTTCAGGCCTCATTTGTCTCGCTCACTTGTTTGTGCTGTTTTTTCCCACGGTTCTTCAGCGAGGAGTATTTGAGGAGAACAATAGACTGATGATGAATAATAGCGTTTCTGGATGAGGAGAGAACATCTTTAATTAATGAGTCGGAGTTTATGTTAGGCTATAGATTTAATTTATGTTGTTTATATTTTATTTGAACTATATTAAATAAACAATGATCATTTTAATTGTCATTTTCGATAGCTACTAAATGTATTATTTTTTCACAGATTCATGCATTAATCAGAAATAGATATTTGAGCGCCATCTTTATTTTTTATGTTTAAGGGACTGTATTTGATCAACAGGTGCTGATGAGGCCTTCAGTCCTCTCTGTATATATTCAGTGTTCAGATCATCAGAAAGATCAAGTAAAGCCTGTGATGTCTCCTGATGCATTATTTATTTCTTTATTTTCTGAGGAAGCCATTTTTATTTAGTCTTGAGCAGCTGTTTTATTTTTATTGTTTGGTGCTGATAATTTAGCTGATGCAACTTTTAATGCATGCTGAAAATATGGAAGATATCAGACAGCTTTAGAACAAAAAGATGATAGACAAAATACAAATCTTAACAGAAAGAAGTTTAGGTTGGTCACACACACACACACACACACACACACGATTCATCATGAACGTGTCGTTTATTTAATAATCTGATGTGTGTGATACCTGCAGCAAATGCATGTGATTTCAGACTGAATTTCTACAGATGCATTTACTAAACATGATTTCTGTTCGATCCACATACTTTTATACGAGATTTCGCTAAAACACATCTGGATTGTGCTTAGATTATCTGAGTAAATACAAAAGCGTCTTCACTGGCAAAATGCAAGGAAATGTTAACAACAATTTTATAACTTATATTTAAATGGTTTGATGCCTGCTACATGTTAAAAATAAAATATTAAACAGTGTTTAAACCTGGAAAATTTCGTACATATACAAAACTGTATAAAACATTTAAAACTGCATTAAAACATCATAAAAGTCTTCTTTAAAAATAATAAATAAATTCCCGTGAATCGACATGTAAATCATTCTGTGGTATCGAAATGAAACGCAACATATTTTTCTGTCGATAACTGAAAGCAGTCAAAAAAAAAAAAAAAACAGTGCAAAGAGAAAGAAAGAAAAGAAAAGAAACATATAATAAATTTTTTTTTATTTTTTAGAAACGGCAGCAAAAACGAATCACATTTGCAGCTTAGAGAAGTGGATGTTTTTATTAAAAATATTGGTTTATTTAAATACTTCGGTCTGTTTATTCTGAGTTAGTGTATTTTTATGGTATTAAACTGCAGGTTATGTCATTTTATACTCACAAAATAAAAGAGATAAATAAGAAAGACATAAAGGTGTAGAGATGTGCTAAATGTAAAAATGCTTCTGTGTGTTAATGACACTGTATGCAGTAAATGGAACATTCCTCCATGTAAACCAATAGAACTGGACGATTCCATTATTGCAAACCAGTGTGTGTGTGTGTGTGTGTGTGTGTGTGTGTGTGTATCTTTGATGACGTGGTCTAAAATAGTTCAGCTAAATATAGCGCATTATGAAGAAGAAAGGTTTAGTTAAAGGCATCTAAACACACGCCAGGATCATAAATCATATTTTAGCTAATTATAAATGATGCTGATAATTGACTGAGAATCAGAGGCCTGTGTGTAAAACCAGGAATGAATCCGCTTTCCATATAAAATAAAAATCATGAAATTTGGTTTTAAGTTATATATAAATATATAAATAGGTCTGTGTGTGTATTATTCTGAAATCCAGGATTTATTACAGGTATTCGGGTGGTCTACAGCTTATATAAGCAATAAAAGTCTGTTTAGTCCCCATTTAGAGAACTGAGCGACTTAAGTAGAGTTGAGAGAAGGAGGCGGAGTCACAGGATGTGGGCTGGGCTCTTCATTTGTAATGAGGTCAGTTTCTGCTCCATTAGATGCTGCTCTGAAGATGATCAGCATGTGTGGTTCATCTTTAGTTAGATGCTCAGAACCAAATGATCTGAGAAAGGAAGGTATGTCTGATATAAAGAGTTCATATTTATCTCTAATTGCATCCATGCAGGTGCAAAGCAAACACATGCAGTTACAAGCTATGTTATATTTTAATAGGGAACTATTAAACTAAAGTATGTTGATCAGTTCATATAAATAATAAACCATAAATATGTCAGTTCGACGTCTGAGGTCCACAAATATATAAATGCTATCAGTTTTAATTGTTCTTGTTCCAACGCAAACCTAAACTGAGTTTGAGCTGCTGCACCTGTGTGTGTGTGTGTGTGTGTGTGTGTGTGTGTGGTTTTATTAAATTGTCATATGCTGATGAATAGAAATGAGGTTGGTTCTAAACGCACACTGTAGTTTCTGAGTCCTCGGTGAATCGTGGTGAAACAGTCGTGCATGTGTTCGAGGCTCCTTTAACACACACGGGTGAGTTTCTCTCTTTGGTTATCTAGCTGTATGAGTTTATGAAATATCATAAAGCTAGAGAACCGAAAGTAGAAACTCATCCCACTGACTTCACGAACCGCTGAGACGGAGAGAGAAGACGGACTCGAGCAGTTACAGAGGCTTTTATGGAAGTGCACGGACAGAATGCGTGCCTAAAACTGAATGACAACAGAAATATGAGTGGAATCCGCTAATGACGTAGGGAGCGCGTGTACGTAGAGCACGCGAGCGCGCATGGCTCCTCTGTGTGCATCACGCGCTTGTTTCAGATGCACGGCTGTTCATCTCATATTGAATCATACTCACGTTTCTGTAGAAATACTAGTAATTAGAGTCTTTCTAGTTTGTTCTGGATCGGAATAATTATAATAATCATAATAATCTGATATCATAAACACTCAGAAGAAGAAAGAAGGTACAAAAGCTGTCACTGGGGTGCACATGTGTATATAAAGGGCACCTTAAATGCACATATTAGTAACTAAAAGGTACAAAAGAGCTGCCCCAGTGACAGCCCACAGTTATAAAATATCCATAATAAAGTTAAATATCCATAATATAGTCTTGAATCCCTGCTAGCGAAAACTAAATGTTTTGCTAACGTTCATTAATGAAAATGCAGTGATCTCTGAGCATTCAAAATGTCCTGTTTTTAAATGTTACAAGAACGTTGCATTTTATGATTTCGCAAACGTTATGGCAATGTTGCATCCTAATGTTCTCTGAAACAATTAGTAACATAAAAAAAAATGTTCCATGAATGCGGTACAAATAAAGGTTTTTGTTGTGCTAACCTTTTGAAGTAATATGGAAATGCAAGACTGACATCATTCCTAAAAACATTTAAGTGTTCCTCAGTATCCAGGCTCTAATCCAAGCCCACAAAAATATATTGTAAGAATGTTTTTTTTTTTAATGTTCTTAGTAAGTTATGAAATTGTAATGTTTTCTGGACATTCAAAACATGCAGCTTTTGAAACATAATGGAAATATTCAGAGCATTTTGACACAAGTATCATTCAAAAAACCTTAGTCGTTCCATGAATGATGTGAAAATCATATTTTTGTTCTAATGATTTGAGAACATTATTAAAGATCAGAGAACTCTATTCTATTAATGTCACTCAAAGAATGTTTGGTCATACAGTATTTGACGGAAAGTTCCCTGTTAGCCCGAAACCCTAGCACAACAGTGAATTCAGTGTTTAATGAATCCAAGAGAACATCCCATAATATACACATTATCTGCACAGAATCTGAAAATGTATAATAATTCACACAACAAAACTCATATATGCTTTAATCTAAAGTTTCCTCTGTCTCTCTAATTTCAGCAGGTGTTGAAAGTGTCTCACAGACGAGCTCTGCTTCAGGTAAACCCTCTTCAGTGTGTGTGTGTGTGTGTGTGTGTGTGTGTGTGTGTGTGTGTTGACCCATAGCAGAATCTCCCCTGTTCTACAGTCAGTAGAAACTAGCTTTGTGCTATTAATGAATGCATTATGCCAGATTTATGGTTTATTTCATCGCTGATATGAACAAGACCTCCAAAAAATGGCAGAATAATCTCAGTCATTGACCAGTGACTTATTTTAGTCATGTCTTTGCAGTTATTTTAGTGTTGAAGAACATCAAAACCATAATTATTAAAATTCACACCCACAAACGTCTCTCTCTGAATGCACAGCTAGCTACACAAAACACAGTGTTATTTTAGTGCTAAACATCAACAAACCCCAAATTCTTAATTTGCATGCACCAATTTTTTTTGCACAAACAGCAAAACTAAAAACAACAAAATACAATAATTATAAAAAAAATTCATGTCCAAAAATGATTGTTTCTGAATGCACAAACTGAATGCTAAACCACATTAATAATTGCACAAATGCAAAACCAACTAAACCAAAAAAAGTGCTATTTTAGTGGTAATTTTTTTTTGATAATATTTAAAATTCACGTTAGTAAACAACTTTTCCAAATGCACAATCAACAAAATCTAAACAGTGTTAAAGAACAACAACACAATTCACGTTCACAAACGTCTCTCTCTGAATGCAAAGCTAGCTACACAAAACACAGTGTTATTTTAGTGCTAAACAACAACAAACCTCCAAAACTCTTAATTCTCATGCACCATTTTTTTTTTTCTGAATGCACAAACAGCAAAACTCATAATTATTAAAATGCATATCCACAAACGACTCTTTCTGCATGCACAACTATCTAAACCGAAAACAATGTTATTTCAGTGTTCAAAAACAACACAAATTCATTAATATTCAAATGCACATCTATAAACAACTGTTTCCAAATGCACAAGCAACAAAATCAAAACAGCGTTAAAGAACAACAACAAACACTCAATAATATTCATATTCACTTCCTTAAACAACTCTTTCTGAATACACAACCACCTAAACCAAAGACTGCTATTTAAGTGTTAAATAACAACAGAAACTCATAGTTATTAAAACGCACCTCTACGAAGAAACGAGATATTAATTTGTCTGAATGCACGATCAGTTTGAGTGTACGTTTGAGGACGCTGTTGTTTGAGTGTCCAGGAAAGCAGCGCTCTTTAACATTTCTATGCAAACTAGAGCTTGAATAATGAGATGTATTTATGAAGGCGTGTGGTTTGGGATCGGGGGGGAGCCCAGGCCTCCATTGGAGCTGTGCAGCTGTGAAAAGAGTGGGCTTCTTTTTCCCACGACCAGCCAGACACAAGACAGCCCCTCGGCCCGCCAGGGTCACGTCACACTGCTGATATATACATACAGGGAGAGAAAGAGAGCATATCAAAGTGGTGCAAATTAACGAGCTGTCTGACAAGAGAGAGAGAGAGAGAGAGAGAGAGAGAGAGAGAGAGAGATGTGGATCATTCATTTCATGCATTTTGTTTGCCTGTGTTTCCTGCATAAAGCTTTTTGGATCGTATGAAACATTGACTTGCATTGCAAAATCTTTTGCATCACCTCAAATATAAAACAGTTTTGATGAGCCACATATCCAGTACAAATTGTAACTTTTAAAACACAGGTGTTTTTATTGTATGGCCACTTTATAATGAATTGCTATTTTGCATTTTGTAAAAGCAGCAAGCCAGTCATATTTGTGCATTACAGTGATTTTCCCAGACACAGATGATCACGGTGAAATCACTAAGGCATGGCCTTCTGTAGCTTACTGATTAAATAACCGGATCTGGTCAAGTCAAAAATATGATTTAATATGACCAGTCAACCTACAGTCGGTTAAACGCCTTTATGCATGATATTATACTCTGAAGTAGAATGAAGCATTATATATATATATATATATGGGGTTTCTTAATTCCTTCCCATCATCCATCTGTCCAGTTAAACTTGGCCTTGTGTCTCAGGAGGAGTGACACACAGACGGATGACGACTGTTAGACCAACACATAGCAACTTAGATGGAATGTCTTACTGCGAGACATTCAATAAGATCTGTGATAATAGGGGGCCAGCTGTGTGTGTGTGTGTGTGTGTGTGTGTAAATGAGGAGCGCTTCAGAACCTCTTTGAATTTGAATTCATCCCACGTTTGAATGTGGGGAAATGTTTTGTATTTAAGAATGAATACTTTTATTAATCAAAGCTGCATTAAATAATCAAAAGTGAGATTATGTTGAAAAGATTTCTATTATCAAATAAACGCTGTTCTTTTGAACTTTCTATTCATCTGTGAATCCTGAAAAATAAAATGAATCACAGTTTCCACAAAAATATTGTGCAGCAGAACTGTGTTCAACATTGATAATAATCAGAAATGTTTCTTGAGCAGTAAATCATCATATTATTCTGATTTCTGAAGATCATGTGACACTGAAGACTGGAGGAATGATGCTGAAAATACAGCGGAGCATCACAGAAATAAATTACACTTTAACACAGATTCACACAGAAAACAGATGTTTTACATTAGAATAATATATCGCTATTTTTACTGTATTTTATTCAAATAAATGCAGCTTTGGTGAACTGAATTGACTTCTCAATCTTACCAACACCAAACGATTGAATGGAATTGTCTCTCCAGCCATTTCTAATCAGCAGAAAGTTTTCAATCTCTGAACTTGCTCTTTAATGGCTCTGAAGATTTTATGAGCTTCTCAATCGTGTTTCATTGAAGTATAACTTTACCTCAATTGTTTCTTCTAATATTCCCATTAAACCGAGTCAACAGTTGTCATGCAGGAAGAGTTTAGAGCTGTAAAATGAGACGGGGTTCTCCTGTGATCAGTGTTTGTGAGGAGATGTGTCTGTTTTTGTCAATTAACGCTCAAACTCTGAAATTATGTAGATTTTTTGTCTGATATGGGTGGAAATAATGTTAGTTAATATTCAGATTTCTGTAGCCATTGTTTCTCTAAATAGTTAAATTAGATATTTAATGCCTGTTAACATTCCCTATTTCATATACAGTAAAAGTTAATATAATGTAAAAAAAGACAGATGTGCTGCTCTAAACATGATCTTCAGTCACAAAAAGCATCTTCAGAAATGCATGCAGTGGTTGCAATGAAAAAGCAGTGATGAATTAGTTCTGAAAGTGATCGTTTCTGTGTTACTCTGCCATTCTTGAATACTGAGAATGATGTTTATAACTCTATCTTTATCGTTATCATCCCTGGCCTTTACAGACGGACAGAGTGAACTAGTGAAATGAGCTGCGAATGCACTTTTATTCCTGCATCAAAGCATCTGATCTGATCAGCATCAGCACAAACTCAGCCTCAATATCTGCATGCATCACATTCAGCTCTTTTCTGTCTTTCTTTCTTTCTTTCTCTCGATGGTGAGGATGCGGAGGAGAAGGGGGTCGTTACCATGGTTACAAATTATAAGTGCAAACCAGCAGGGAAACAAATAAAAGCTCTTCTGCTTCAGAACTGTATGCGTGATTAAACAAATACATACATAAACACAGATTCTACCCGTCTTCTCTGTAATTATGGAAATATATACATTAAATGCAACATAAAAACATCTGTCAGAATTAATGTAAAATATATAAATATAAAAGATATTGTTGTTAAAAAGCTCACATTAATATTTCTTTTCATTTATTTCAATAGTGCTTACACTATAGATTTTTTCAAAACAGCTTTACATCAGTATACTAAATCATATAATACTTTAAAAAAAAAGAAATGTATATATATAAAAATTGTGCTTTTGTCCTTTTCATTTTTTATTTATATTTTTTTTATATATAGTTTTTTGTGGTTAGTTTTTGTCATTTTGTTGTGTGTTTGTATTCATTTTTCAATGTCTATATAGTTTTCATAAGTTTTTATTAATTGGTTTTAGTCATTTTGTTGTGTGTTTTTGTTATTTTCATTAGTTTTTTTCTAAATATATCTAAATAGCTTTCATTCATTTTTATTTTATATTGTTTATATAAATATATATTATATTTATATATATATTATTTTTGACATGTTTGTCATTTATTTTTTAAAAACATATCTGTATATTTTTTTATTTTATCTGTTAATTTTAATAATTTCTGTTGTGTTTTTGTCATTTTTATTAGTTTCTTTTTCAAATGTCAATATAAATTTACATTAATATTTATTAGTTTTAGTAATTTTGTTGTGTTTTTTTGTTTTTGTCATTAGTTTCCACTATACTGCTAGTTGGTTGCTTACTCAAAAGAATAATTAAAGAACTAAAAACAAATGTGAGAGTCAAAACAGATCAGTGTTTTAAAAACATCAGTATCAATGTAGCAATGACCGACTTAAACGCTGATGTTTCCCTCTAGAGAAAGAGAAAATGCCTTTCTCCGTTTGCCATCTGTGCGGCCGTTAGCTGCTCACAATCTCTGTCTAATTGCATTTGCATATCCTTGATTTAGCTAATCGCTCCTGAACGAGTATGCAAATCTCTCGACGGGAGAAACAGTTCATTCAAAGAGGCATTTCTGAGCTGTCAGCACAGTTGAGACGGTGCCATGTGGAAAGTGAAGTGGGAGGCCCCTCTTATGCAAATCCCTCACTGTAGCGACCAATGGGAGGGAGAGAGAGCGGAACACGACCGCTGATTGGAGGATGGAGCCTAATTAGTACGTCTGCATAAAAATAAGCCTAAATGGGTCAATAGTTGTTATACAGTGAGAAGCGTGGGATGCACACTTAATCACACACACACACACACACACTCACACATCAAATGGCAGATATGGTGAGTTATTAAATAAATAAATAAATATATTGAATAAATATAATATAATATGTGCTGCAGATTTTAGAGTAATTCCACAGCTGTACTGTTAAATTTAAATATTATTGCATATTATCAAGCACTAGATTAGATTTATAGATTTACTAGATGTATTTTTTAAGTACTATATTTTTTATTTTACAGTAAAATAATACAATATTAATATTACAAATGTGTTATTTAATAATAATAAAAATAACAATAATAATGCATAATTAGTTTGATATTTTTCTTAAATACTATTTTTTTTATTGATACAGTAAAATAATACCACAGCCATATTTCTTGTATTGTGTTACTTTTTTGTAGTAATAGTAAGTATAATAATATACATAATCATATGAAATAAATATAATTCTTATTAAAATAATTCCATTTTTTATCAACTTTTCTCTAAATCGTGTAGCCCTAGTTCAATCTGAGATCACTTTCATTTCAAACTATTAAAATAAATGACTTGAAATGAACTGGTTTTAAATTAGTTTCTAGTTCCGTCGCTTCACGTTTATTTTTAGAAGCGAAGCTGTCAGAAATGTAGGACAGAAACTGTCTGTTTTTCGTTCCTCTTGTGGAAACACACAGACTTTGAAGAGCTCCTGCAGGTTTGAGGATAGAGACAAGCATCCCTTCATACATCAGTAAGAGTAAAAGCAAACTTCATGATCCCTGTTCCTCACGTTGTGTTAGAAAATACGACTACAAGAGACACAATCACAGCCGCAGTAAAATAGCCAAGTGAAAACATCACTAACACTAATATACAATATTAATATGTGAATCTGAAAACTGGAAAATTCAGCTTTGCATCGCAGGAATAAATTATAGCTTAAAATATATTCACATAGAAAACAGTTCCTTTAAATAGTAATAATATATCACAATATTAAACTTTTTACTGTATTTTTGATTAAATAAATGGAGAATTGGCGAGCAGAAGAGAAATACAAAAATTCAGTAGTGAACAGTAGTGCACGCTGAAAAATCTAAATATCTCTTATATACAGTAAAATAGCTTTTCGGTAAATTCTGTAAAATTCAGCTTTGCATCATAGAAATAAATGACATTTTAAAATACGTATTTTAAAAAACAACACTTATTTTAAATGGTAATAATATTTAACAGTATTATTGTTTTTAGTGTATTTTTTATCAAATAAATGCAGCCTTGATGAGCAATAAAATAATAAAATAATTAAAAAAGATTTGTAACAGTAGTGCACATTGAAAAACATGAATATATTATATATATATGATTAAAGCTGCAGTAAAATAGCCAGGTGGATATCATATGCATGAAAGCATTTCAACTTTAACACTTAGTTTAGAGGTATAAAATATCCCTAACATTAATATGCATTACTAAAAGCAGTAATAATAGTGATGCATGACTTTGCATGACTTGCAATGCTGAAGGTGATTGTGTGCATCACGTCGGTTTGTCTGTGCGAGTGTTTGTGTGATTTGCACTTGAACATGAGGGTTTGGGGTTCATGTCTCGGGTGTTTAGGGGAGGAGGGCATCTGTCTGGTTTGAATGAGACACATTAAAAGCATCCACATGTCTGAGTGTGTGTGTGTGTGTGTGTGTATGTGGGGGTCGCCAGCACAGAATGGTGTATGGATCAGTGCATGTGCACATATGTCGTTGAGTCTGAACAGATGCAGTGACAGACATGCAAATGACTCGACAAGCCCCGCCCCTCGAGAAACACACGCTAAATTAAGCGCATCACGCAAAAACGGGCGGGAAAAGTGACACACGTGCACAAAACACACTAAATAGTAGTGATGTCACTGTATTCTCCTGAGTACGACAGCAGCCAATCAGAACAGAGCAGGAACAGGAAGTCAGATGTTAGATGCTGACGTCACCCTTTATGTGCTGAAAAGGAAGTGGAAACTAAAAGAGGCATTTAGAGAGTCTGTAATAAGAATAATAATACATTTTAATTGTGACAAATGTTGAGTGCTTGATTAAATGTTTGAAAGTGGAAAAACAACAACAACAAAACTAATCTGAAGGTAAATATGAAGCTGAACGCTCTTCCTCCTGAAGCGTGGGAGCGTGGTGTCCGTCTGAATGCCGCGCAGCAGGTGAAGAAGAAGAACCCGAGAGGTCAAAGGTGAAGCCCGTCTGGGCGGCTGATTAATGTTCACGCTTCTTTTATGTGATTCTGGTCTGAAGAGAGGTTTAGACGTACGAGTCCTTCTCTCTTTAGTTTCTGAAGTGACACACTCTTATAAGCTGATGTTTATCTGGGCAAGCCCATGGAATTCTGGGAAGACTCGTTATATTCCTGTCTTTAATCGTTCTGGGCTTTCCTATCATTTCTTGTGAAATTCTGTTTTGGAGCACAGGTCATTTTCACCTCCATATCAAATGTAAAAAATAATAATAATAATTTTTAGTGTGACATTATTTTTATGACAATTAGGCACAATTACCCTTACATTCTCATTATAGGAGAATTAAACTAATATGGCAAATTACAATAATTATATAGTTTTACATAGTTTCTTCCCAACTGTATATATATTGTTTAATATTTAATATCTAAACCATTAATTCACTCTAATATTTACATAATAATAATGTAATTCTGCTCAAATGAGACTACTGCATATTAATGATAATAATAGTAAAAAAAGTTAGTATTATTTAAATGATGTTTAAATGTATATTAATATTTACATATTATTAATCTGTATTTTCATACTATTTCATTCTGCTGTTAGTAATAATAATATTTAAAAAACAAGGACATTATTATGTGAATATTTACATTATTAATTTACATTGATATTCACATAATAATCGTATTGTTTTTCATACTACTTTCATTCTATTCTGAGACTACTATATTATTAATTAATTAATAATAACAATAATATACCGAAATAATGGCATAATTTCTTTGTGTATTCATTTACATTTATATTTACATAATATTATTTTTCATAGTAATTTCATTCTACTGTTATAAAACTACTGTAGTATTAGTATTAATAATATAGTCAAATTAATCTTATTTGTATAACTACAATGTGTGTGTATGTGTGTGTGTCTTACATATATATATATATATATATATATATATATATATATATATATATATATATATATATATATATATTAAAAAAATATATATATATATACAGATATGTATACGTATGTTTGCATGTACATAATATTTAACAAATGTATATACATATCAGATATTATTATTCTTTTAAATTTACTTATCAATTAATATGTATGTATATTAAAATATATGCATGTAATTTTATTATATGTAAATTAATTATATATCCATATACATGTTAGATAATTCTATTAATATAGGCAAGGTAAGGCAAGGTAAGTTTATTTATATAGCACATTTCAAGAAAGTAAAATAATCATGAAGAAAAATAACAAAAAATAAAACAAGCAATTTTAAAACTTTTAAAATGATTAAAACGTTTACTTTAAATCAATTTAAAAACAGTTTGAAAAAGATTTTATATTAATATTCAATCTTATATTATAATATTAATATTAAATCTTATATTATAATATTTATATTAATATTTATAAAAAAATATTGAATATTATATTAAAAAATATATTTTTATTTATATATACACACATATGCATACACATATGTGGTTTATTTATAAATATATAAAAATAATAATATTATTAAATATATTTTTTTATTGAAATATATAATATAAAATAAAATGTAACATATGTATATGTATTACATATATTATAAAAAAATATATAAAGTTGCATCTAAATAAAAATGTACTGTTTTATTCAATATTTGTGTTTATTTTTATGCTTATGGTGTGTCTCTCGCTGCTGCGGCTGATTTCAGCTCCTGAAGTCTGGAGAAAGTTTAAAGGTGTGCAGAAGAAGTCACAGATTTCGCTGAGCTGTTGGCTTGAATCAGTTTCTGCTTTCTCATCGCTACATTATATTTGGAAGCAGATGAGCAGCGTGTTTGGGCCACCTGCTTTTACCGTCAGGCGTCAGGACAGCTAAGGACAAACCCTGGGGTCCTTGTCTCAGTGCTGGGAGGACACTAGTGAACTGCAAACTGTTTCTTAAGAATAGAATGTGAGAGAATGCAATAAACAACAATAGACTGTAGCTGTTGTAACATGATCCCATTAAAATATTTATTTAGTCATTTTGAGTAATAATGTAATATAGCTCTCTGACCTAACAGTATATGCTACTGTATTAACAAGTTTGGGAACTGTAAACTTACTTTAATTCTGTGATGCACAGCAGTGTGTGTGTGTGTGTGTGTGTGTGTGTGTGTGTGTGCCATCAGTATTTGCCTGAACTCATTTCATGGTTTAAAAGCAGATAATGAAAAGCTAGTTGAGAATGTTGTATTAAAGCTCACAGAGCGCTCTTATTAACGCTGCAGACGAGAGACAGCTGTGAGCTCAGTGCTGTCCTCATTCTGTGCGTCTCTGGAGGCTCCAGCGGTCAGAACAGAACTGGACGCTCCTGGTCAGCAGAAATAGTTTGACCTGAATCACAAACACACTGAAGAGTCTGAGAGAGCATCAGGAAGCTATGTTTAAAGGAAAAGTTCGCCCAAAAATGAACATTTTGCTCACTTTCAGTTCATCAGAGAGTGTGTTTCTTCATCAGGTTTGTAGAAATGTAGCTCTGCATCAGTGTCTCATCAATGGATGCTCTGCAGTGAATGGGTGCCGTCAGAATGAGAGTCTGATAAAAACATCCCAATAATCCACAGCACTCCAGTCCATCAGTGAACATCTGGAGAAGACAAAACCTGAAACACATCCAGCATTAAGATGATTTTAACTCAAACACATAGAGTCTATAATCCAGAATAACACTTCCTCCAGTGAAAAAGTGTTCTGGTCTGAATCAGGAGAGAAATCTGCACAGATCCAGCAGCGTTTAAACAGATCAATGTTTGTCATATGTTTTGTAGTTGTTGCTATTTTTTGTCTTTGTCTTAGCTTTGATTTTAGTAAATATAATAACCCTGAAGACAGAACAGATTTACTGAAAAATGTTCACATTGAAAAGTACATTTCTGACTCTGATTTTTAATCTTTCACACTGTGAGTTCAGGAATATTCTGCGTTGTCTGGAGTTTCTGTCTGTGTCTCCGCTGAGAGTTGGTTTGTGCAGTGGATGCAGAATAAAGGATTTGAGGGCTTTAACAGACAGCGGGTGACCTCTGACCCCGGCCCGCTGCGCTCTGCGGCTCTCATTCAGTTCACAGTCACGGTCTCTTAATGCAGCTCAGTCTCTGGATTCAGTGGAGGTGTGATCCGATGACAAGTATTTTTAATGAGGGGCGACGTCTTTTGTCATATCCCAGCGAAGGAGAGAGCGCACTAGCGTTAAACACAATCATACAGCGCTTCGTGAAAGTTAGACTGGGTAAGGAACTGTAAAAATGGCTAGAAAGCTTTTTCAGACGGACTGAAAAGGATTCAGTGCACAAACACACAGTACATTCATAACATGTGTTACAGTAACAAAGACGCATTAAACTGATCTAAAGTGACACTAAATGCATTCATAATCTTACAAAAGATTACTACTCAAATAAACGCTGTTTTTCTGAACTTTCTATTCCTCTGTGAATCCTGAAAATAATAAATACATCACGGTTTCGTCAGAAATAATCAGCAGCACAACTGTGTTCAACACTGATGATAATCAGAAATGTTTCTTGTGAGCGGAGGAGACTGATCTAGAACCTTGTGTCAATCTGAGAACATCAGAAACATTCAATGCAGTAAAGTTCATCAAATAATAAGATAAAGGATACCAAACATCTTACATGCCTTCAGCTTTAGATCTTAAAAACGTCTCAAACTGCGCTCAGATTTGCTAAAAGGCTTTTATACATCCATTTATTTAATGTCTCTGTTGGACTCATTTGTGTCTATTTTTGTCTTTTAATAAACATCTGAGACAAAGCTGATTCTTCAGTCAAACTGAACTAAAAACACATTAAGTGTCATGAGTTTTGTTTCATATTTGAGAAGATTTTAGACAGGGTTTTACAATCTGAAGCCCAGCACACACACACACACACATACAGACAGGCACACACAAACACACGCACACACACACACACAAACACACACACAGACACACACGCACACACACACACACAGACACACACACACAGACAGACACACACAAACACACACAGACACACACAAACACACAAACATACACACACACACACACATACAGACAGACACACACATACACACACACACACTCACACACACACACACACACACATACACACACACACAAACACACACATACACACACAAACACACACACAGACAGACACACACACAGACACACAGACACACACAAACACACACATACACACACACACACACACACACACACAAACACACACACACACACACACACACACAAACACTCTCACACACACTCACACAAACACACACACACTCACACACACACACACACACACACACACACACACAGTTTAACATTGTTTTGATCTGTTAGCTATTTTATTATTTATTATAAATATTTTTTTTTCATAGTGTTATTTTTTTATGCATTGTTTTAAAGCCAGTTCATAAATCAGAATAATTATTAATAACAATAAGAGTACATGGAACCCATGTTTAAATGGTAATACCATGGTATTTTTTGTAAGTGTGTATAATCTTTAACCTGTTTGAATCATATAAATATTATATTGATGTTGTTTTTGTGCTGTTTTCCGCAGTAAAGTGGTGAAAGATGAACTGATCCTTCGATGAGCTTCGATGATGTCACTTCCTGTAAGTGAAGTGATTGGAGAAATGCCCATGCCTTTATTTTGTTGAACACATTTCAACATATGCACAGCTCTATTTCACACACTCATCTCAAGTCTCTAGATGAATTATAAAATCTGTAAATGAATATTTGAATAAAACTCAGAGCTGTATGTTAGATTCACTAATGCAATGATCCTCAGAAACTCACCTGATTCTGTAATTAATACTGTAATGAGTATATCTGCGTATCAGTGAAGCTGTAACTCGAGTAAAGCTGAACGTGTGATGATCTTCAATAAAGCTTCTACTTTTGACACATAGCTCTGTCTGGTGTGTGTTTGACATTAGGGTTTATGCCTTAGAAGAAGGTTTTGGTGATTGTTTTTGCTTTAATATTCTGACAGATCAGAGTCTCTAATAATTCACTGTAACAGCCAAGACATGAAGATTTATTATATACACCAAAATAAATACCTTTATGAGCACATGAGTAAAGAGTCAGCTCAAATTCATAACGTGTCACACTTAAATAAAACCAAAAAGCACATTTATATTATTAATGCAATCTGCTCTGTTCATCTGCGGGAGATTCTGAGTCACTGGCCCTTTAAATTACAAAAATATACCCTCCAGTGAAGACACGCCCCTTTCTGACATCCTCCAGTCAGCTGTTTCCACAACTGTGACATCATTTACTGTTAAATACAGTTTAATTCTACATTATATCTAGTTATAGTGGGAATATTTATCTGATCACAGCATAAGAAGAGGATTATATGAGCGACTGAAGGATTATGATGGTATTTTAAGGCAGTTTTCATCACTGTCGAGGAGGAGACGGACGTCCGCAGTGGACGTAAATTATTCATGAGCAATCTGAATACACGCAAATACATTGGCACAGCTCCAGGTACCTATGGCAACGCCCGGTGACCCCGCCCACAGCATCAGCAGCAGTTCTGCGTGATTGTGTTAATATCCAACAAATACAGTATAATATTAGTACAATAATAATAATATAAAAATATAATAATAATAATAATTATTATAATTTTATAATATTATACAAATATAGTGTTATTTTACAATTATATTATTATAATTATTATTAAATACGGCATATTGAATAGCAATAATTATTATTAATTTGTTGCTGATATTTTAATAAGAAATAATATACATAATAAACAACAGTATTTTATAATAATATAATATGTATAACATTATTAGTAATTATAACTATCTTACTATTTTACATTATACTGCACAATAAATAAAAGTATATTATTTCTAAATGATTGTTATAGTTAATGTGTTATTAATAAATTATACAAAATAAACAATAAATAAAGAGTATAAATCCTAGGGAAATAATTCAGATTCAGATCAATTATAATTATTATAATTATATAATTATAATTATACTTATTATATTTTTCTGATTTTGTGTTCAAATTTGACAATTCATTTTGTTATTAAAATCTAACTTCCATTAACCAGTTTAAAAATAAATAAAACACTGTTAATAATAATAATAATAATAATAATAATAATAATAATAATAATAATAATAATAATGCAGCTTCATGGGGCTGAAATCTTTTAGACTGAATTCAAACTCAAAGTAACCTTTAAATTAGTTTTAATGTTAAATAAATAATAAATAATATATTGTTTTTATGTAATTATTATTTTTTTACATGCTTTATGAAAAACAACTTGTTATAAAAATAAACATGTATAAATAAACTAAGAAGCGCTATGTTATATAGAGGTGATGATCGGGGCAAGTTGTCACAGGGTTTTGAAGGTTTGAATGCTCAATAATACACACACTTTCTTCTCTTTTGTGTGTGTGTGTGTGTGTTTCTTTTGTCGTATTTTGTATTAAATACAGTTCATTACCATTTTTGTTCTGCAAAACATCATTGTAACTCTTTGCACTGCTATTTCAGGCTGTTAATAGAAATTATTTTCCTGTTTTTAATCATCTGTATGTTAAGGAAATAGGCTTTTTTGTAACCCTAGATTGTATTTTTATATTTCAATGCAAGGTTATTTTTCTCAAATCAGTGTCAGCAGAGAAAAAAAGCTTCATCTGCTGCCATCTAGAGGATTTTATGACACACACACACACACACACACACACACACACACACACACACACACACACACACACGAATAAATGACAGGAAATGTTATAGTATAACGTCATTCGTTTAATATACATTCATTTGGCACACAACTTTTTAATTTACAAACAACAGTCAGGTGCTTCCAAACTAGTCATTTTAGAGAAAGATTTGTTCGATTCAGTTGGAACAGCAACAATGAATCACTGGAACACGAGTCACTGTGTAACGAATGAATCAATGAATCATATCAGCGATTCTGCTCCGAAACATCAAAACACACAGCACTTCTGCACTCAAACACAGAGAGATGGATCCATGAACTTACACTCCACTGAACAAACACATCATCTGTGACTCGAGACAACCGAATCTTTTGAGTCGATTCAAATGAATCTTAGCCCTTTATTAGGCCTCTAGGATGTCGGGTAACATTTAAAACGCTTTTAATGCAATTTAAAAGCCATCTGGATAGTACTCATCGTGCTCAGAGTGATTTCAGGATAGTAGGGATCCGAGTTTGCTCAGAAAAGACTCAGGTGGTGTTTATGAGTAATTACAACATTCCTGAAAGGTCCTAAACACATTCGAACTGTCTCAATGCCACTGAACCAGATGAGAAAACATCAAAATAAAAGTCCTCTGTTGTAAGAAACGATGCAGAAACCAGACCAAACCGGTCAGATTCAGACACATGTTGGAGTCCTAAAGAGGAGATGAAGAGTGCGAGTGTTTTAAAACCTCTTGTGCTAGTAAATGAATAAACACACGAATCATTAAAGACCAAACGTGGTCTGAACATGTTATTGGTGTAACTAGTTGAACATTAGTTGGTTACAGCGCTCAGTAACACTGTTGTGAGAGATGCTGCTGATGCTTGTAGGTTTGGTTTCTCTCTCCAGGCACTTAGGAGCCACACACACACACACACACACACACACACACACACACACACACACACACACACACACAGCTCTCCTGTTCACGAATAACGGTAACGGATAAAAAGGGTGAATCTCATGAAGAAAAACACATTTGAGTCCAAATATTTAGCCCAAAATAAATTAAACAAATATTTTTTTCCCTTATATTGAAAGGGGAAAGAGAATAAAATCTTCTGCATGAACTAAACAATAAAGACTTATAGGGTTTTAGACTTAATTTAGGGGTAAATTATGCAAAAATGTATAAGTAAATACAATTACCTAAAAATTATATATATATATATATATATAAATTATCTTAAACGCAGAACAAAAAAATAGTACCAGAAAAAAATGGTCTGTGTATTTTTAATTGTCAAAAAAAATAAAAATAATATATATAAAATTAAATTTATTTATTTATATACTTACTTAATTACAACTTTAATGTATCGTAAATTATGATTACTACCATACAGTATACTTTTAAATATATAATTAAATCATTTGTGGGAAAAGCACTCAACGGTTGTGAAAATATACAAAAAATATAATTATATATATATATATATATTTATAAACACACACACACACACACACATACATAATGTTCCTAAATCAGGCTACATGCTCTTCATGTAAAATAAAGCTGAAAATATTCTGTGAAATATGACCTGGACGTGTTCTTGACCTCTTTCATGAGACTCACCCTGATATGATGACAGTGATATTTAGATAAACTTCTACGGTTCACTCCAAATGCATGTGTGTATTCTCAACAAAGCCCCTGGTGTGTGTGTGTGAACAACTGTTTCCAGAAGTCAGTTTTGCATTTCCAGCGACGTCAGGAGACGGAGACACGTACATTCAGCAAACACACACCGCAATAAATCAGTTTCTAAACCTGCAGCTCTGTCTCGCTTCCCAGAACAAACACCAACACCTTCTCAAATCAAGACACACTGACTCGAGAAGCAAAATGATGGAAAACAACAAAGAACTTCTCAAAATGAAGCAAGTTCAGGATTAAAACAAGTGAGGAGGAGTAAGAAAAACCAATTTGTTTTCCCTTTGAAAGATTTTTTTCTGATATCTTTTCTATTTTTAAGCATAAACTCACTTCATTTTGTTTCTCGAGTAAATGCATTTTAATTTATAACTGTTATGCAGTTTAAAGTGGAAAGCGAGACCAAAACACCAAGTCAAAAGACATTTTTCAATGCACATATGCTTCTGCATTAAAAACCGAACTTGGACTGGTCACATGACGCCAGGCGTTTCCCATCCCCCTCCTCGGCAGCATTTGCTCAGGTTAAAAAAAAAAAAAAACAAAAAACATTTGTTCATTTTTCCTACAACTTCCTGTTCCTGTAGAGGGCGCCACTGACTGCTACCGTGCATTGTAGCGCAGCTGCTGAAGTTTGCGCAGCAGGATCTGCATGAGGTCGAAGGTCATGAAGCTGATGCCGACGGCGATGGGCCCTTTGACCCAGTTCATGCTCAGGCCCTTGTAGAGACCGCGGATCACGCCCTCCTCCCTCACGATCTCACGCATGGTGCCCGAGATGCTGCTGTAGGTGTGTCCGGTGACCCCCGCCGTCTGCATGCGTCTGCGCACCACGTCCAGCGGGTAAGAGGCCGACTGACCGATCAATCCTGCGCACGCACCGAACGCCAGACGCTCGTACGAGAACGGCTGAGAGCGGCCCGTGTGCTCTGAAACAGACACCAACCCAAACATGGACAATTCAATCACAACATGTGGAATAAATATATGCAAATGTCAGAAAACAATATTATACATCATAATAACTAACAGTTGAAAATTGACAATTAAATAAAAAACATTTGTAATATATACTAATGTAATAAAACAACAAATGATAATGTACATTAATAATAATAACAACAGTTAAGAATATATATATATATATATATATATATAAATAAACCATTTAAATATATAAAATGTAATATACATTAATAATAATAAATAAATATAAATAAAAAAAGAATAAAATAATTTTTAAAAAAGTGTTATTTTTTTGGTAACACTTTAAAATAAGGTTTAACTACTTAACATTAGTTAAAATTAATAATGTTAATTTTAACATTTATTAATACATTATTTACATCAAAAGTTGCATCTGTTAATATTATTTAATGGACCTGAGCTAAAATGAAGTAAAAATTGAAAGTACTTTAGTAAATGATTTAAATGTATTAAATTTATTTTGTTAATGTTAAGTCCTTTAAATAATATTAACAGATAATTTTATTTTATTTTAATAAAGTTGAATTGAAATTCAGATTACTACGTTTTTATACAAATATTTCCAAACTCAGGTCCATTAAATAATATTTGCAGTTTATTATTTTAATTAATGTTTTAACAAATGTTGTTTATTACATATTTTAATAAATGTACATAAATACATTTTCACAATCAAAAACTGTCTAACTAAAAATGAAAAACACTTTAAAGCATTTATTAATTTTAGTGAATGTTAACATCGCATCTGTTAATATTATTAAATGGACCTAAGCTAATACGACCTCATTTTAATGTTAATAAAGATATTATGAGAAATATAAAGCCTATTGTTGTTAATATGGGAAAAGTGAAGTAAAAGCGGTGAGTTATTAGAAAGCAAGGCGTCTCTGCGGAGGCCTGTACCTGCGTGGAGCTTCTTGAGCGTCTCGTACGTGAAGAAGCTGAGTCCAGCGTACGGCACGACGCCGAGGATTGTGGGAGTGAACCCCCTGTAGAGCGTCTTCAGCCCCTCGTCACGAGAGATTCGGACGAACACGTGCAGGATGTTACTGTACCTGAGCCGCAATGACATCACAGTGACATCACAGTGACATCACACTTCCTACTAATTATTTTACTTGGAAAAAATCATATGTAAAGACATTGTGAACATTTTATAAAGGAAATTAAACAATATGGTACTACTTTGCATAATATTAGAAACAGAAAAGCTAAAGACTTAAGAATTAAATGTTTTACATTTTACCCATTGCATGCATATTCATATATATATATATATATATATATATTCAGAAACAGTCGAGCAACATAGAAGGACAGCAGCTTGTGAGTGTTTTTGTCTTGTTTTCTCATCAGACTAGTGTGTGATCACCATTGCTAGGAAAGTTTTTTGGTTTAAATTGTGTGTGTCTTACCGTGGTTAATACGTGCTGAAAGTGGCGCTTGGTTTTGCGTTTGCCTATCGCGGGACTGCCTGGTTTCGATCTGCTAAATAGCGAGGCGTGTCCAGCTGACTTCAATCACAGGTAATCAGGCTAATACAAAGCACTAGGTTTCACCGCGGCAGCGGTCGCGGCAACCCTCGTGTGAACCCTCCTCGTGTGAAGACCGACAAGTGTAAAGACAATCGACTCTACCTGCGCGACTCCACCGAGCAAGGACACCGACAGGGAACCTGAGTATTGCTTTTCTCTTTTTTTTTTTATTGTACTCTTTGTATAGTTTGCTCTCAAATATCTCTTACACTTGTAGTCACTATGTGCTTTCAGATCTCTACTATCACTACTAACACTCGGAGAGCACGCTATGTACGTCGCAGGAAGGCCTGTCTGACAAACCTACGCCATGTCCCTCTGACCTCTACTACTATGCTCTCTATTCCAGTTGGTCTCTGGAACTGCCAGTCTGCAGTTAACAAAGCAGACTTCATTTCTTCTATTGCTACTCATTCCGGTCTCAACCTCATGGCACTGACAGAGACTTGGATCAAACCTGAAGATACTGCCACCCCTGCAGCACTCTCCACTAATTTCACTTGTTCCCACACTCCTCGTACCACTGGGAGGGGTGGAGGTACAGGTCTCCTTATATCCAAAGAATGGAAATTTGATCTTCAACCATCACCTACAGGTACTGGTTCATTTGAATCACATGCCATTACTGTAACCCACCCTGTTAAAATCCACTTTGTGGTCATTTATCGTCCTCCAGGTCAACTGGGAAACTTCTTGGAGGAGTTGGATGTGCTGCTATCAAACTTTCCTGAAGATGGTACTCCTCTGGTACTGCTTGGCGACTTCAACATCCACTTAGATAAACCCCAGGCTGCTGACTTCAAAACTCTTCTCACCTCATTTGATCTCAAGCGAGTGTCTACTACAGCGACTCACAAATCAGGCAACCAACTGGACCTCATCTACACACTCTGTTGCTCTGTGGACACCTCTTCAGTTGCTCCACTGCACACCTCTGATCACTTCCTCATTACTGCTAACCTAGCACGTACTCCTGAAGCGGCTCATACTCCAACACAGGTCACCTTTCGACGGAACCTACGCTCACTCTCTCCATCTCGCCTATCTGCTGTGGTTTCATCCTCTCTTCCACCACTCTCTCAGTTTTCAGCTCTGGACACGAACAGTGCTACGGACACTCTTTGCTCCACTTTAACATCTTGCTTGGACAACTTTTGCCCACTGTTGTCTAGACCAGCACGCACTGCCCCATCTGCCCCCTGGCTGTCTGAGGTTCTCCGTGAACATCGCTCTAAACTCAGGGCTGCAGAGAGGAAATTGCAGAAATCAAAAAACTCTACGGACCTCAGTGTGTATCAATCACTCCTCTCTTCCTTCTCTGCAAAGGTCTTAACAGCTAAAACATCCTATTACCACAACAAAATTAACAGCTGCTGTGATGCTCGGACACTATTCAAAACTTTCTCTTCTCTTCTTAATCCGCCGCCTCCACCTCCTCCATCGACTCTTACAGCGGACGACTTTGCAACTTTCTTCACAAATAAGACAAGATCCATCAGTGACCAATTCTCCACACCGCAGACTGAGGATAACTTCACAATGACCGACGCGCACTCTTTCTCCTCCTCCTCCCCACTCTCAGAGATGGACGTCTCCAAACTTCTCCTGTCCAATCATCCTACTACTTGTCCACTTGATCCTATCCCCACTCACCTCCTTCAAGCGATCTCTTCTTCAGTCATACCTTCACTTACTCACATTATCAACTCCTCTCTTCACTCTGGAACATTTCCCTCAGCATTCAAGCAGGCTCGGGTAAGCCCACTGCTCAAGAAACCATCTCTAAATCCAGCACTTCTTGAAAACTACAGACCGGTATCCCTTCTTCCATTCATTTCAAAGACACTTGAGCGAGCTGTGTTCAACCAGCTTTCTATGTTCCTTGTACAGAACAACCTCCTGGACAGCAACCAATCTGGCTTCAAAAGTGGCCACTCAACTGAGACTGCTCTGCTCTCGGTTACTGAAGCCCTGCGACTAGCAAGAGCAGCTTCAAAATCCTCGGTACTCATCTTACTGGACCTGTCTGCTGCTTTTGGCACCGTTAATAACCAGATTCTCCTGTCCACCCTCAGAAAGATGGGGATCTCTGGAACTGCTCTCCTGTGGGTTAAGTCCTACCTCTCTGACAGTTCCTTCAGTTTGTCTTGGAGGGGTGATGTTTCAAAGTCACACCACCTTGCTACTGGGGTTCCTCAGGGCTCAGTACTTGGACCACTTCTCTTCTCCATCTACATGACATCATTAGGATCTGTCATTCAGAAGCATGGCTTTTCTTATCACTGCTACGCTGATGACACCCAACTCTACTTCTCATTCCAGCCAGATGACCCGACGGTAGCTGCTCGCATTTCAGCCTGTCTGAGTGACATTTCCCACTGGATGAATGACCATCACCTTCAGCTTAACCTTACAAAAACTGAACTCCTGGTGATTCCAGCTAACCCATTGATTCATCACAACTTCTCTATACAGCTGGGCTCGTCAACCATAACTCCCTCGAGGACAGCCAGAAACCTAGGAGTTGTGATGGACCATCAGTTAAGCTTCACTGACCACATTGCTTCAACGACCCGGTCCTGCAGGTTTGCCTTATACAACATTAGGAAGATTAGACCCTTCCTGTCAGAGCAAGCAACCCAACTTCTTGTCCAAGCTCTTGTTCTCTCTAGACTGGACTATTGTAATGCTCTTCTGGCTATTCCTGCATGTACTGTCAAGCCTCTGCAAATGATCCAGAATGCAGCAGCGAGGGTTGTCTTCAATGAGCCAAAAAAAGCTCATGTTACTCCTCTCCTCATCAGGTTACACTGGCTACCAGTAGCTGCTCGCATCAAATTCAAGGTACTGATGCTTGCCTACAAGATGACCACTGGCACGGCACCAACTTACCTAAACTCACTGGTTAAATCTTATGTGCCCTCCAGAAGCTTGCGCTCTGCAAGTGGACAACGCCTTGTGGTGCCATCCCAAAGATATTCAAAATCACTCTCACGGACCTTTTCCTGGACTGTGCCCAGCTGGTGGAATGACCTCCCAATCTCAATTCGTACAGCTGAGTCTTTACTCGTTTTCAAGAAACATCTAAAGACTCATCTTTTTCGCCTGCACTTAACCTACTAACACCAGTACTTTTCCTCTTCTTGTCTTTTTCATTTTATTAAAAAAAAAAAAAAAAAAAAAAAAAAACACCTGGCTATGTGTTCTATACTAGACTAACTGAGACTTGTCATGGCACTTGTAAACTGTTGTTGTTCTCTTGTTGACCTGACTGCTTCTATTGTTCTCATTTGTAAGTCGCTTTGGATAAAAGCGTCTGCTAAATGATTAAATGTAAATGTAAATGTAAATATTCATATATATATATATATATATATATATATATATATATATATATATATATATATATATTCATATATATATATATATATATATATATATATATATATATATATATATATATATATATATATATATATATATACAGTATTGTTCAAAATAATAGCAGTACAATGTGACTAACCAGAATAATCAAGGTTTTTAGTATATTTTTTATTGCTACGTGGCAAACAAGTTACCAGTAGGTTCAGTAGATTGTCAGAAAACAAACAAGACCCAGCATTCATGATATGCACGCTCTTAAGGCTGTGCAATTGGGCAATTAGTTGAAAAGGGTGTGTTCAAAAAAATAGCAGTGTCTACCTTTGACTGTACAAACTCAAAACTATTTTGTACAAACATTTTTTTTTCTGGGATTTAGCAATCCTGTGAATCACTAAACTAATATTTAGTTGTATGACCACAGTTTTTTAAAACTGCTTGACATCTGTGTGGCATGGAGTCAACCAACTTGTGGCACCTCTCAGCTGTTATTCCACTCCATGATTCTTTAACAACATTCCACAATTCATTCACATTTCTTGGTTTTGCTTCAGAAACAGCATTTTTGATATCACCCCACAAGTTCTCAATTGGATTAAGGTCTGGAGATTGGGCTGGCCACTCCATAACATTAATTTTGTTGGTTTGGAACCAAGACTTTGCCCGTTTACTAGTGTGTTTTGGGTCATTGTCTTGTTGAAACAACCATTTCAAGGGCATGTCCTCTTCAGCATAGGGCAACATGACCTCTTCAAGTATTTTAACATATGCAAACTGATCCATGATCCCTGGTATGCGATAAATAGGCCCAACACCATAGTAGGAGAAACATGCCCATATCATGATGCTTGCACCTCCATGCTTCACTGTCTTCACTGTGTACTGTGGCTTGAATTCAGAGTTTGGGGGTCGTCTCACAAACTGCCTGTGGCCCTTGGACCCAAAAAGAACAATTTTACTCTCATCAGTCCACAAAATGTTCCTCCATTTCTCTTTAGGCCAGTTGATGTGTTCTTTGGCAAATTGTAACCTCTTCTGCACATGCCTTTTTTTAACAGAGGGACTTTGCGGGGGATTCTTGAAAATAGATTAGCTTCACACAGACGTCTTCTAACTGTCACAGTACTTACAGGTAACTCCAGACTGTCTTTGATCATCCTGGAGGTGATCATTGGCTGAGCCTTTGCCATTCTGGTTATTCTTCTATCCATTTTGATGGTTGTCTTCCGTTTTCTTCCACGTCTCTCTGGTTTTGCTCTCCATTTTAAGGCATTGGAGATCATTTTAGCTGAACAGCCTATCATTTTTTGCACCTCTTTATAGGTTTTCCCCTCTCTAATCAACTTTTTAATCAAAGTACGCTGTTCTTCTGAACAATGTCTTGAACGACCCATTTTCCTCAGCTTTCAAATGCATGTTCAACAAGTGTTGGCTTCATCCTTAAATAGGGGCCACCTGATTCACACCCGTTTCTTCACAAAATTGATGACCTCAGTGATTGAATGCCACACTGCTATTTTTTTGAACACACCCCTTTCAACTAATTCAACTAATTGCCCAATTGCACAGCCTTAAGAGCGTGCATATCATGAATGCTGGGTCTTGTTTGTTTTCTGAGAATCTACTGAACCTACTGGTAACTTGTTTGCCACGTAGCAATAAAAAAAAAAACGAAAAACCTTGATTATTCTGGTTAGTCACATTGTACTGCTATTATTTTGAACAAGACTGTATATATATATATATATATATATACATATACATATACATATACATATACATATACATATATATATATATATAAGCTAGATTTGGATTTACAGGATTAAAATCCTTTTCTAAAAGTATCAACAAAATAAAAGTATTGCACTCCAGCAAAACATGTTTAACAGACAGCGGATTTAGACAAGATGACAAACATGTGAAAATAATAATAATAATAATAATAAATCATTTGCAGTGTTTAGTATTATTTATATACTATTATAGTATTTCTTAATATTTAATATAAAATAATATATCATTAAAAAAAATATATAAATATTGTGATATTGAATATCAATAATAAATGTAATACAGAATTAATTGCATTTTTTTTCCCGTAATTTTGTTACTTGCTTTGTTTTATCGTACTTTTATTTTAATTAGCTTCTATTTATTTTATTTCACTTCAACTCATTTTTTATTAGTTTATAAAGTGTATGTTTTTCATCTGATATTCATACTGTATTTTATTTCTGCTTTATTCCACTAATAAACATGTTTTTCAACAGTTTCAGTTCACATCCACAGCATCGATGCCGGACAGCCGTCACTGAAGAACATGAGCTGAAGTCTAATCATCTACAGTTTTCTGTTGAAGTGACCGCTCTTACATCTCTTTGGGGGTGACGGCCATGCGAGCTCGGACCATGTCCAGGGGGTACGTGATCATAGCAGCCGTGGTTCCCGCCAGAGATCCAGCTAGCAGCCGCGGCACCGGAGGAAGAGCTCTGCAGGACAACATCTCCTTCAGCTTTGGCTTCATGATTCAATCTAAACGTGCAGCGGTGAAGCAGCACAGAGTAAATCACACTCACTTGCCCTGGAAGCCATAATACTGTCCCAGAATCCTCTTGTATTGTTCATGAGCGCAGAACTGGATGGCAGCGTATGGAATGACACGCACCATGGTGGCTGAGTTTCCCCTCCACAGACTGAAGAAGCCGTCCTTCAGATACGTGCGGTAGATTAACCTGTACGCCTCCTGCAACCCGTACAATTTATCATCTTTAAAAAAAAATCATCTTTAAAGTTGTTTAAATTAATTCTTAGCAATGCATATTACTAATCAAAAATTAAGTTTTGCTATATTTATGGTAGGAAGTTTACTAAATATCTTCATGGAACATGATCTTTACTTAATATCTAATGATTTTTGGCTTCAAAGAGAAATGTATCATTGTGACCGATACAATGTATCGTTGTCTATTTCTACAAACACACCCCAGAGACTCAAGACTTGTGCTCCAGACAAGTCAAACGTTTCTATTAATGTGTAAAACAAAAAATACTCACCTTGGCGGAGAATCTATTCGACGAGACTGAAATGAGAAGAAAAAGAGATGTTTTAACAGTTTTCTGAGTTCTAAGGAATTAAAACTGCTTTTTTTTTTTAAGCAACAAAAACAAAATGATCGTTTATTGGGCAAATATAAGGTCTATTACTTTAAAATCATCTGTAGAGTTGCACCAAAAGGCATCACTATTCATTGCTGGTGTTCTGGACGTTTAAAGGTAATTTTAGTGTGATGACAAACCTTATACGATTCTTAAATAGACTTTATTACTACTACTAATACATTATATCTTTTATTGAAATATTTTATATAATTAAAAACAATAAATAAATATATTACAATAGTAATAATCCTACTGCACTGTATAATAAAATATAATAATAATTATAATACTACTACAGTTGCTTTTATTTTAATATTACTGCACTTTAAAATAAAGCACATAACAACAATAATGTATGTTTAAATATTATTTTTTAAAGTTGTAAAATGTAAAATAAATAAATAAATAATAATAATAATAATAATAAAAAAAATATATATATATATATATATATATATATATATATATATATATATATATATATATATATATATATATATATAAAACTTAAATAAATTATATATAATATATAAATAAAATAGTAAAAATCATTGCACTGTATAATACAATATATAATAATTATTGTTGTTTTATTTAAATACTATTGCACTGTAAAATAAATAACAACATAAATGTTTTATAGTTTTAAAGTATACATTTTAAATAAAAACAATAAAGAATTATATTACAATAGTAATAATACTATTGTACTGTAAAATAAAGTATATAATAACTAATAAATCTTGTTTTTATTTAAATATAATATATCCAGTTTAAAACAATTTACATTAAATAAATATATATTACAATAGTAATAGTACTATTGCACTTTAAAATAAAGTATATAATAATAATAATAATAATAATAATAATAATAATAATGACGACAACAACAATAATGTTGTTGTTAAATAACTATTACTTTATATCGCCAAGCTTTAAATCTTTTTAACAAACAATAAAGAATTATATTATATAATAATAATAGTAATAACAGCAATAAATGTTTTTATTTAAATATTTAATATTGTTTAATAAAAATTAAAAATATATCTTACAACAGTAATTATACTATTGCACTTTAAAATAAAGTAATTAACAATAATAATAATAGTAATAAAGATTATTTTAAAGTAAAATAACAACACTAATATTCATAAATTTCTCTGCTTCCAAAATGTTAAACCTCACAGCTTTCTCTTTTGCTGTCAACATACTTATAAATAACTCTCGTTACAAATCTGCTGATATTGCTGGAGAACTGCATTTTCAAATACACATTATAAGTGACACAAAGATTGAAAAACGCTTCTTTCCACTGAAAGGAGGCATGTTTGCACCCCTGGGTGTTTAGATCCACTCTCGCTTGACTCTCTACAGATCTGACTGCTGCTCACACACTTTAACTCATCTGTCAATGTTCATTCAGGCGCTCCAGGAAGGCTAATATGAGTTTGTCTTCTTGCCTTGGAAGATAATTTTGGTTCGGTCCAGCGGGGCGACGGCTGTTTTGGCCACGGCTCCTGCAAGAGCCCCGGAGAGCAAAGAGTTCAAGACCGAGCGACCCGGTTTAAAACCCTGCACACACACACACACACACACACACACACACACACAGAGAGAGAGAGAGAGAGAACACATTAGCTCTGATTCAGGAGGACTAAGAAACTAGATCCATCCCTCAGTCACTAATTGATTTTGTCCGGTTTATAAAAAAATGAAGGATTCGAAAAACAACGTCTAATATGATCCTGACAGAAAAAAAAAAAAAAAAAAAGGGGATTTTTCAGATAAAAATGTGAATTGAAAAATAGATTTTAAATAAAATAATAGAATTAATTAATTAAAAACAATAATAAAAAAATATTAATTTATATTTATTAATTTTATTGTTAAGAAAAATTGCCCCTAAAAACTTTATAAGCCTCTCCTGGCCGCTTTGTTTAGTTGCATAATTTGGACAAAGTTTTGTGATTAAATATCTATGTCTATAAAAATAATAACTATAATAAATAATTATTATTACTACTAAATAAAAATCTAAAAATGATGGATATCATCAATATCATTAATATAAATATTATCATTATTATTAGTGGAAATATTACCTAATATTTCACTGTTTTGCAGCTTTTGTGAATAATAATAATAAATCACAAGTCATACTGCGATTTCAGTTTTATTTCAATTAACTGAAGACCTAATACAGACACGAACAGCTCATGTGTTCTCGTTAAACAATGATTGATGGTTTTACTGGAAATGAGCCGGTCAGCAACCCACATGGAAACTAAACTAAACTAAAATAAGATCATGATAACAGCTTCCTGACTCTCGTTCTTATTATAAGAGCTTGACATTATTTTGAGCTTGAACTCTTCCCACGTTTCTTCATAACCGCACATAAAATTAGAAATAAGATCAAAATAATGATATTTCAACACGACACACTTAGTATGCGAATATACACAACACACAGTGAGTCACATTCTAGCACTCTCAAGTGTCTTATTGTAATTATAAAACAGTCACTATAGAATACAAATATTAAGGGCACAACATTAATTAAAAAATGAATTTTGTAGGTGCTGTGATATGCACACGGACTGCCAGGATTATTGAATTAATTTAACAAATAAATGTTAACTAAAAAATTTAATCTTCAGTTCTTCCTGTTGCCTCACAAAGCGGTTTTTACGTCTGCAATCTTTAACAACACAATGACAGTGCACTCATGTGGGGATTGTGCAATTATTTACACAAACACAATGCAACAGCTCTGTATCATTTACATGCACACAAAATATGTTTATGCTCATAAATAAAGTCTTATGGTTTTAGAATGGTATGAGGATGAGTAAATAATGACTATTAAAACTAATAAGAGTTGAAATGGAATGGTGCATTCTTATTGGTTGTTCTCTGCTGTGGGCGGTTCAGAAGAGAGTATTCTCACCTCTGATTGGCTGGAGGCGGGGCGTGGCAGAGCTTCGCCCTTCGTCAGCGCCCCCTGGTGTTCTGCGTTCCCCATGCCAACCTGATCCATTCATACACGCCACAACCAAACCTGGAACGACATGAGAGAGAAATCTTAGAAAGCAACACCATAACATCTAACACTGTCAAACACATCACACACCGATTAAAAAATCTGCAAAGACGTCTTCTAGAAAAGAGATGAATGTCAAGATCAAGTCTAGCTCTAATTTGACCCTAGGATGAAATGGAAAAAATAAGAAAAGATAATTTTTTGCATGAAGAAAATGAAAGCTTTTGTGGACCATTCAGATTTTTTGCATTGTGACATTATATTTCAGTCAACTTAACATCTAGTAAAAATTCAAATGTGCTTAATTCTCATGCACAATGCACAAAAGGCAATTAATTTATTGTTTTGTTTAATAATTGTATGTTGCATTTTTAGATTTATTGCATTTTTGTACTTTTTTTTTTAAATAAGTCTATACAATTTTCATTAATTTTATTTGTTTTAGTTTTTTAATACATTAAAGTTAACTATTTGAAAATGAGAAAAATGCAGCTAAAATAAAAAAATATTTTACTTTTTTTATTATTATTATATATTCTTGTTAATATTTATTTAGCTTCAAGTAACTTTTACAAGCGTTGTAGTTTATAAACAAACATTTTTTTAATATAATTTATAAATCCTTGTTAAAACGTTAAATACAACCATTCATTGATTATTCAAGTTAGTTTACAGTGCATTAAATAATGTAAAGAAATATATATTTTAAAATACCCATTAGTAAACAATGAAATTAACATTAATTATTTTATTCTGTATTTTTACCAAAGGGAATTTTTTTTTTTGCATGATTATTTTTCATTGTAATCATATTCCCAGGATTTCCATCGCCATAAATGGCAAACACTGTATTAATCTAACAGTTGTGATGAAATCAAAATCACTCATGCATAAAAATCCAATTGACTTGCAGATGCACATCTGGATCAAATAAGATCTGAAAGGGTCACACAGACGCACCTCTAATAATAGCACAGATGCTGAATTATTCAGGGTCTTGACGGCCTGAGATATGAACAAGGCTTCGAAGAAAACAGCTTAATATAGCATACATCTTGATTTAGTTTTCTAAATATAATGCAAACATGATTTATTTATCTACTTCTTCTGTGACACTCATTAGAATATAAAAGTCATAATCAAACAGCATATACTGTTAACTAAAACTACAAAAAATTATTTTCAGGAAGTCAAACAAAGATGAAACCAAATAAAATATAAATATTAGATGAAAAGCATTAAAAAAAATTAGAAATGTTGCCTTGGCATCTAAATTAAATAAGTTCTAGTACTAAAATTATTAAAACTGAAATCAAAAATTCATCAAAATGAAAATGTAATAATACTAAAAACAATAGAAATAATAAACAAAAAAAGTGTTTTTATTAAAAGCTAATTCATAACTAATATGAATAAGTGTTAGTGACACTTTACAATAAGGTTTCATTTGTTAACATTAGTTAAATACATTAACTACTTAAACTAACAATCAACAACACTTCAACAGCATTTATTAATCTTAATAACTAATGTTCATCTGAACCTTTAACAATACATTTCTAAGGTTTAAAGCTGTATCTGTTAATGTTAGTTAATGAACCTTTTTTATATTAACAAAGGTTAATAAATGCTGTATATTATATTCCATCATTGTTGGTTTACTAATGTTAACAAATGAGCCCTTGTTGTTTCAGGACCAAATTAACTAAAATTGAAAAGTACAAGAGAGATAGATATAAGAAAGAAAGAAAAAAAAATTCAGTTTTATATAAAATAAAACTGAAAATGGAAAATATAAAAATAAAAGCAAATTCAAAATAGAAAAGTTAAAAATAAAAAGGTAAACTGATTTTTATTTCTGTACTATGGAAGTCAATGGCTACCGTCAACTGTTTGGCTGACCACATTCTTCAAAGTATCTTCATTTGTGCTCAGCGGATGAAAGAAACGCACAGGTTTGGAACAACATGACAGAATTGTTATTTTTGGGTGAACTATCTATCTATCTAAACCTTGCAGGTCAGTCAAACCTGATCTCTTTGCTCTCAGCGGTGGAGGTGAACGGGAACGAGAGCTCAGTGGGTGAAAGGTCATTCACGCTGACACACATTCAGTGCATATGAACTGCAGACACTCAACCTTAAAGAGACAGTTCACCTAAAAAATGTAAACTCACACTTCATATACATGACTTTCTTCTTTCAGACGAATACAGTCGGAGTTATATTAAATATCGTCCTCGCTCTTCCAAGCATTATAATAGCAGTTAATGGGTGTTATTTTTTTCCCTCAATAGTCCAAAAGAAGTCCAATTAAGTGCATCCATCCATAATAAAAAGTGCCTCACACGCCTCCGGGGGTTGAATAAAGGCCTCCTGGGGCAAATCAATGTGTTTTTACTGGACCTTACGCTACGTCTACATCATCCGCCGGAATGAATGCGCGTACAGTAGTTAGCGTAAGCTAGAGATAACAATTAAAATAGTTTTACATATGGATATTTTTCACACAAAAACACCTTTATTCACTCACCGGAGGCGTGTGAGGCACTTTTTTATTATGGATGGATGCACTTGGACTTCTTTTTGACTATAGTCGAAAACACCCATTCACTGCCATTATAAAGCTTGGAAGAGACATCACCATTTTTAATAGAACTTACACACACCTAGGATGGCTTGAGGGTAATTTACATTTTTAGGCGAACTATCCCTTTAAAACGCATGTAGCGCATTCACTACAATCCTGAGACTTTAGCACGAAAGATCCAGAATCATTTAATAATTCATCATAGGCTTTTAAAAGCTTTTAAACCCTGGGTTAAGCAACATTCCACAGGTGGGAGCTTTATGCATGGAACTGTTAACAAAAGTAGGGCTGCACGAAATATCATCATATCATTTTTAGCCCCGATATTGTGATGTGTGATGTTTAGTCTAGTGATCGTTAACCCGTGTGGAGCAGGTACCAGTGTTCAAAATACAGCGGATTCTTAAATTAATTGCAAAGTTTAACCTGTTGGTTTGAAAGTAATTATAAACCTGATGCACATCATGAACACTGATTTGTGAACTTGTGTGCAAAATGCATGTCTCTGCAAGTATCCTGGTAACACAGATGCTTATGGCATGTGTAACAGTATATTGGTTCACAGCATTTTAATGTTCCTGTTCCTCCTTTGTGTCATGAATGTTAATTAAACACAAAATCACATCTGTAGCTTTAACACAGATTTATTAGATTGCATTCAATTTCTGAATTCTATTTGTTTTTGTATTTAAAACTTTGTATTTCATGCTGCGTAAAATACCATCAGTGTTAAACCTAGAACCTAGGATTGTTAACCTAGGGTTAAAATTTGACTCGGATTTAAACTAGTTCAACTGTGAAAAGGTTTCTTTAATGATTAAATCACCAGATCTGTTTCCCACTGTGTTGAACTGTGGGACCATTTCCAAAACTCTTCTCCCGTCCTGTGTGCCTCGCTCTTTCTCAGTCTTCAGTGTTCCCAGCAGATCCGATATCAGATCCACTGAAAGCCTTTTGTGATTCGCAAGGAGTGGAAACACCAGACAGCCAACAAAAATAACAAGAGCACACAAACAGAGACGGGCAACAGCTCGCATGCTGTTATACATCAATAAAAAATAGTTTAGAAATCTGATGTTTACATAAAACAGACTATAAATGAGACATCTAAAAGAATAGGCTTCATAATCTTTCAGATGCATCCCCCAAATATAATCATCCTTGTGCAAAGACAGCTGCATATATTACCATAAAAACCCAATTTATACTGTGCAAAATTATATATACATTATATACATAAATGTGTAAAACAATAAACTAATATATATATATATATATATATATATATATATATATATATATATATATATATAAAATTTTGACTTGCTATATATATTTTACTGGAAAATGCTTTTTTTTTCCCTCAGTATTTGAATCTATTTATATTCATTAATTTATTTATTTAAAAAAATATATATACATTTATATTTACATGATGTGTACATAAATAAAAATAAAAATACTATATATGTATATATATATATATATATATATATATATATATATATATATAAAACCTAAATGCGTATTTATTAAACACGTCACAATGATGTTGTCTATTTTGTAAAACAGTTTGAATAATAAAAGATAAAAGCACCTGTCAGCAGAATCTTATTTATGAAAGACACTGGATTATGACTGACAGTGTAAAACGATCAAATATAAAACACTTGACAACAATAACATCTGATTAATATTTTGACGTCAAATGAAATCGTCTGTTATTAAATATTTCCTCAGAGACAGATCTGAACTCATGACATATTTCACAATATCAGTCAAAGTGCGTTAGCATTTTAGCGTGTTAGCAAAACAACCGTTATCGTGACACTTCGACGCTCACCTGTAGGTCTGACACCTGTTGAAGCTCTCTGCGTAAAACCAGCACAAAAACACCGACTCTACCGGAATCTGATGACGGTCTGCTCGCACATTCCAGTTCATTAACACGCTTCTGATGAAGTGAGAAACTCCACTCAGCGTCCACAAACTAACGCAGAAAACCCCGCCAGCGGCGTCAAACTCACTCGCGCGCGCGGCTACACGCGTCCGTTCTGCAGGTTAGAGCCGGTTAAACGTGTTTTATTTCACTTTCACGGCTGCTGCTGCGACTTCAAGATGCTTTAATCGCACATTTCACGAGTATGCTGCTTTGAAGGGCGAGTCCAGGTGCATTGTGGGAGTTGTAGTCCGGTGCGGGAGCGCGCTTGACGTGGATTGGCTCGTTCGGGGGGCGGCGAACCGTAGAAGGGGCGTGTTTGGAGTTTTAGCGAGAAAGTCATGTGAAGCGATGGGTGTGTGCTCACCAACATAACAAGCGCAATTAAATCATTATTTTTAAGAATTAAGGTTTAACCCTGTGGTATTGTTGATTTGGGCAGTATTAAAATAGAGTCAATGCCTTTCAAATCCAGTTTTTTAGTTGCTTCTGTTGGGAGTAAAAAATAAAAACATCTGAAATTCCATGGTTTACCCAATTTAATTAGTAACTGAGTTTTCTACCGTTCCGAAGAAGTAGCGATTTCTAAAAATTTCTATACATTTTTTTGGTCTAAAATGACAGAACAAATCAAAAGTCATTATATATATATATATATATATATATATATATATATATATATATATATATATATATATATAGTTTACTACATCAACTTAAACTAAATTAAAATACATAAAACAATAAACTATAACATTTTAAACTAAACTAAAAAACATGAATAAATATAAAATAAGTTTAGGTTTTATATATACAGTATATATATTTTACTTTAGTTCAGTTAATGTCCATTTTATTTTAAGCGACAAGAATAATGTATGGTTTTAGTTTTAATAATCAATATCCATGACATATTTATGTGTATTAATATCTAATACCACTACTCTACCACAACACCTTTGCAAAACTATAATAAAAAAAAGCTATTAAAGCACTTATATTATTTACCAAAATACTTAGAATAAAATGTGCATAAAATATAAAAAATAAAACTTATTTAAACAATTAAATTGGCTTATTGAACTATATATAATTGCATTTATATATACATATTTTTTTATGATTTTATAGTAGCGAGTATATTTAATAACTATGGTATTTTAATATAAATGTACCATTTTGGGTGCATTTTTGGAAAGGAATATGTATAATATATAGACACATAAGTGTGATTTAATCACAAACACCATCAGTTCCAGTACAGAGCGGGTTTATTCAGAGCTTATGATTGAGAAAACACTTGGGACTCATATTCAGTGCATGAAAGAGTGTTCGGCGTAATAATAAAACACTTTGAAATGTCAAAAACAAGCATGAAATGCACACATTTTGCAGACGGGATGATGGTTTTTGAATTAAACATATTAAGAGTTAAATTCAGCAACACAGCTCTGAATCAATCACACTTGATTCTCACAGTCAGCAGAATCCGAAGCACAAGTGGTCATTCCTGGACGATAAAAACCCTCGTACAAACTAAAAAACATCTACACTGTAATCTGTGCATGTGGACGCTTTAGTAAGAGCTCCACAGTTATCCCACGACGTCCTCGGATGTGATCGTGATGGCGTTCATCAGTGACTCAGGCTTCCCTTCTTGCCCGTCCAGAGCTCTCTCAGCTCCACCTGACAGCCGAGGTCTCTGAGAGCGGCTCGACCCACATCAGCGCAGTCCCTGTGAGCCGCCAGAGCCTGTAAGATCAGCGCCTCGGCTCCCATGTCCAGGATGAGTGGACTGAAGTCACGCGTGTGGGCCACCAGGTTCCTCAGCAGCATGCACGACTGTGTCTGAAACAGAGATGGCAGCCACTGAAGCTCTGCTTTCCAGGAACGACATCATGTGAAAAACCACGGTTTAGCAGTTAGTTAGTTAGCTCACACTTTATATTAAGTGGCCTTAACTGCTATGTACTTTCATCAAGAAATAAGTGCAATGTATTTATTATGTTGATACTGTACTGCAAAACACTTTTGCTGCGATTGAGGTGGGATGTGTGTTCTATGGTTCGGTTTAAGGAGTCAGTGTGATTATATTTTTCAAATACAAGTACAGTGTAAAAACATGTATGTGCACAATAAGTGCATTGTTCCAAATTATTAATTTAAATTCAAGTACATACTGTAGTATTTAAGGCCTCTTAATATAAAATAAGACATTTATTTTTTTATTTATTTACAGAAAACAAAGAGAAAGGAAGTACAACAACAACAAAAAAGGCTTATAAATATATATATATATATATAAAAGTTTTAGAATTATGTTTTAATACCTTTGTTGTGTGTTTTTGTCATTCTTAATTATTATTTGTTTTACATGTTTAGTAAATTAATCTGAATGAAAACAAGAAATGTTGCTGTGGCAACTAGCTGAAATAAATTGCGTTTTTATTTATTTATCATTTAATTTTAGTTTATTTAATTTCGAATAGCAAATGCTTTTAATGCAATTTATTTAACTATATTTTATTTAATTGAACTATAATAACCGTAACCAAGTATTCACCAAGAATCAAAATAAATAAACATTACATTTTACACCATGAAAGTACTTTTTGATGAATAAGAAAGAAAGAAATAAACTAGATTTTCACATTATGTACGGTTAAAGGTCTGTTTCACACTATGGACCAGCATAGTTAAAGTTTTTTATGTGAACAGGCCTTGAGAGCAAAATGATGCATTTTCTCCTAGTCTTAAAAGGTTTACATGTATATTGTGAAAAGCTGAAAACTATGCATGTCAGAGAAATCCCTGTCCAGACAGTAGAGCGAGAGGTCATGGGTCTCTGCATGAACACACAGATGCTTTACCTGCACATTGACTTTATCCGGGTGATTCTTCATGGCCTGCACGGACGCCAGCGCTCCGCCGCACTCCACGATGGCTTTACAGTTGTTGGGTTTGCGTAGAGCGAGAACACAGAGCGCTGCACATCCCTGCTCACACACCTGAACACACAGAGCAGCTCCGTTTATTCAAGGCATTGATGTTTGTCTACAAAACTACCACTGGCTCTGCACACATTTACCTAAATTCGTTACTTCAGACTTATGTGCCTCTAGAAGCTTGTGTTCTGCAAGTGAACGTCGCTTGATTGTTCATCCCAAAGAAGCACAAAGTCACTTTTACGGACTTTTAAATTAAATGTTCCCTTCTGGTGGAATGACCTTCCCAACTCAATCCCAGCAGCTGAGTCCTTAGCCATCTTCAAGAATCGGCTTAAAACACATCTCTTCCATCTTTAATTGACCCTCGAACTTTATCACTCACTATTCTAATTCTATTCTATAAAAAAAAATCTAACTACCTTTCTAATCTTTTTGCATTCTATTTTATTTTCATTTATTATCCAATTATAAAAAAAGACCTCTAACACTAGCTTGCTCTATTCTATCTGTTTTCTTTTTATTTATTATTTAAAAGCCCATGCTACGTGTTCTGCGTTTAAGCTAAATGAGACTTTGTTATAGCACTTATATATTATTGCTCTTTTTGTCCACTTTCCTCATCTGTAAGTTGCTTTGGATAAAAGCATCTTCTAAATGAATAAACGTAATGTAAATGTGATATGAGGAGACTCAGAGATTGAGAACAGACTCCTTTAAATTCACAAGTGATTCACAGATTAACTTCATTAGTGCAACATCCAACAAATCATTGGATCATTAATTAGGTCAGTTTATTTTAATTATTTATTTTATTTATATAAATGTATTTTATTTTATTTATATTAATATTTATATTATTTTATTAATGTTAATATTTATTATTTATTTATTTTATTATATAAATTTAATTTATTTTTATTTATTTATTTGAATAATTATTGTTTTTTCTTTATTTATATATGAAAATAAATGATTAAACATTTCTCTAAATCAAGAAATTAACAAATTTTCTATTAAACCATTCATTTATTATTATATAAAAATACACTAATTTTAAAAGCAGTTTACAACTGGAGATAATAATAATTGGCATTTTATTGCACTTGGGAGGACACACCTGTGCATTGGTCATGTGACGGTTCATCGCCATGACGATTAGCTCCGCCCCACCGCCATTCACAATGGCATCTTTGACATCATCGTTTCCAGCGATGGCCTTCAGTGCGCGGAGCACCTGCTTCACAAGCTCCTGGAAGACAGACGCACCACAACAACAAGAGATTGGTTTGTGTTCACAGGAGCTGAAGCTGAAGCTGAAGCTCTCACTGATCCTCAGCTCACCGGACGGTCCAGACTGTCGGCCAGGAGCGTGATCATGAACCTCAGGCCCCCCAGGTCTACGATGTCCTGACAGAACTCGTCTCTCACGGCCAGACGGGACAGAGTCCCACAGAGTTCACTGAGCACTGACGGGTTCTCTGGGTGAGCTGAAGACAACACATCATCAACATTCATCAGCACTGCTTCACGTTTCTAAATCTGTGCTGCATGCAAACATAAAATAGTGTCTGTCATAATTTCTCACAAAATATTATGCATTTTGTTGCATTTTTTATTTTAAAACAATTTGTGCAGTGAAGAAGTCTTGTATTCTCCATTTATATATATATATCAAATCTTCATTGATTTTTTTAACTTAGCATCAATTTAGGTAATATTAAGTTTTTTTTTTTTTGCAATTCAACAAATCAGATCACTTTATCACCATATACACATAAATCTACAAAATATTATACTAGTATCCAAAAAATCCTAATGCATTGCTTACATTACATCATTTTTTTATAACAATAATAATAATAATTCACAATAAAGAAAGAAGCTGCTGTTCACAGAGTGCTGTATCAAAGCATGTTAACAGAAAGTTGACTGGAAGGAAAAGATGCACAACCAACCGAGAGAACCGCAGCCTTGTGAGGATTGTCAAGCAAACTGGATTCAAGTATTTGAGTGAACTTCACAAGGAATGGACTGAGGCTGGGGTCAAGGCATCAAGAGCACCACACACAGACGTGTCGAGAGATTTACTGAACCACAGACAACATCAGAGGCGTCTTACCTGGGCTAAGGAGAAGAAGAACTGGACTGTTGCCCAGTGGTCCAAAGTCCTCTTTTCAGATGAGAGCAAGTTTTGTGTTTCATTTGGAAACCAAGGTCCTGGAGGCTGGAGGAAGGCTGGAGAAGCTCATAGCCCAGAGTAAGTCCAGTGTTAAGTTTCCACAGTCGGTGATGATTTGGGGTGCAACGTCATCTGCTGCTGTTGGGTCTATTGTGTTTTCTGAAATCCAAAGTCACTGCACCCGTTTACCAAGAAATCTTGGAGCACTTCATGCTTCCTTCTGCTGACCAGCTTTCTGAAGACGCTGATTTCATTTTCCAGCAGGATTAAGCACCTGACCACACTGCCAAAAGCACCAAAAGTTGGTTAAATGACCATGGTGTTGGTGTGCTTGACTGTCCAGTAAACTCACCAGACCTGAACCCCAGAGAAAATCTATGAGCTATTGTCAAGAGGAAGATGACAAACAAGAGACCAAACAATACAGATGAACTGAAGGCCACTGTCAAAGAAACCTGTGCTTCAGACCACCTCAGCAGAGACACAAACTGATCACCTCCATGCCACGCCGGATTGAGGCAGTAATTAAAGCAAAAGGAAACCCCTACCAAGTATTGAGTACATGTTCAGTGAATTAATATACCTTCCAGAAGGCCAACAGGGCTGTATAATACATGCAGATATTATTTCTCACTGCATTTATTTCTCGTTGCATGCCCAGAGGAAACTCGGCTCACCTTTCGCAGCTTCAACGATCACTTTGAGTCCGTTGTGCTCCTGCACGATCATCCTGGCGTGTTCATGAGCGCTTCCGAAGGCCACACGCACGTCGTCGTCAAAGGTCATGACCCTCAGCGCGACACAGGCCTCCCTCACGACCTCGGGGTGCTGGATGTGTCGTGTGATGCTGGCGGTGAGCAGCGGGAGCACGCCTGCCTTCACCAGATTCTGCCGGTTGTTCTCGTGCTTCACACAGAAGTTTCTCACGAGGCGGAAACACAGACAGCTGAGAGCGGCGTCTTTCTGGTGCGCGGTTAAAACTCCGATCATAAACTCTCGTCCTTCCGCGTCCAGGAGATCCGGCTGGCCGTCGGTTAGCGCCGAGAGCGCGGCCAGAGCCACGGAGAGGGCTTCCTTCTCTCCAGCGGCTCTCTGGCAGCAGGCGAGGATCGTGGGATACGCCTCTTTTTGAGCGGCCAGGAATCGCTGTGCGAAGCCGAGAGAGCACTGCTGGGTGAAGACCCTCAGATCCTCCAGAACTGATGCAGACGATGCGCTTTTGAGAGACTCTAAAACCTGAAAATACACCGCCGAGAACATGTTAAACACAAAACCTACAAGTCTTTCAGTCCTGCAGCAAAACATCGTGTGTGGAGACGTACCTGAAGAACCTCGTGGGTTTGATTCTCGGCGTTTTCTTCAGAACAAACTTTGGGAACTACTTTAACAATATAGCTGAGATCCACACCTGTGAGGACAAATCAAATCACTTTATCATCATACATCTAGATCTGTGTGCATTTATCATGAATGAAAATAAGTAGGTTAATGTTGATTGAGTTAGATAGAGTTCAGCATGTTCCACTGCAGTCAAAAAGGCCAAACGTTTAGACGAGATTATTATTTTTTTTAAATAAGCCTTTTTAGCTATCTAGGTCTGCATTTATTAAATAAAAAATATAGTTAAAATAGTGATATTGTTTATTTAAAAAAAAGTGTGTAAAAACATGTGCATGAGTGTTACTATATCTTTATTTGTTTCTAAATTTATTCTGTTATTTACTTAAATATTATACAATTAATGTCCCATTTAAGCATTTAGATGAGCATTGATACAAATTTTAATTTATTCTGTTATTTACTTAAATAATATACAATCAATGTCCCTCAAACAGGACATTAGTTTTATAATATTTAAGAATTTTTGTGTGCATGAATATGACTATTAATTTATTAACTAATTAATTAATTTACTTCTGTCAACGGTTTAGAATAATTAATGTTTTTGAATGTTTCTCACATAAGCTCACTTAATGTTGTATTTATGTGATACAAAAAAATGTATATTAGATAAATCTAAAAATTGAAAAAGTTATAATCAATATACATACATCTGCATATATTCACTAAGGTTGCACAAAATAATTAAGCAGACACATGAGAGTAAACTAAAGTATCTTTTAATGTTTTTAATAGCTCACCCTGAGACTCAAACTGCTCGATGGCCTCCTTCAGAGCTTCGCTCTCGTCCAGGTCAAACTCCTCGAGGTTTTCTCTGACCACTGCATCGAAGGTCTCCTGTGTGATCCTGCGCGAGGCCATGACGTCACTGCTTCTGCCTGACCACCAATGCATTCATTAGATTTACGTATGTTTGCCTGTATTTGGTTATCAGTTCAGGACATGAAACGAAGGTTATATGAAACTATGGTGTCACCATAGTTTTTAGAAACGTACCATGGTAATAATACAAGTACCTTTAGCCTACCATAGCAGAAAGTATTCACTCAGTATCATGCTATATCTAACATATTAGCATCTGACAACATCACTGATGTTGTCAGATGGTACACAATTCACTGCAATCAAAGCGTGGCAAACACAGAAACATTATTTATTACCCTAAGTTACTCGATGTAAGATGTACTACCTACACATGACGTTAACTGGGACACAAAGCAAAACAAAACCTCACCAATCCTGCTGAAAGAAGAACAGCGGGCGGTACGCTAACAACGTAAGCTGAGAACAGAGCCATAGACAGTAAAAGAACAGAGACCATAGACAGTAAAAGAAATGGACACAGCGACCCCATTGGAACTCAATTGAGACAAATGAAGCCCAGTTTTAGCGTTTTTTAGCACTTCCGTTTCTGACGCGCAGACTCAAACGAAGCTTGACGACGTCAGCAACCTGTCTGACAGATGTAAATCTTCTAGTAGCTGTGCGTGAAAACTGCCATTGTTAAGCTTGCAGAGACGGCGAGCTTGAGCGGGGAGTTATTTGTCGTGAGTGAGCAGGAGTAAGTATTCTGATTAATTATTTTGTATAGTATTTTAAAATGTAACGCCAGTACGCCATATTAAGTTAATTGCCTGCGAGCTTCTCCTCCTGTCTGTACGGTAATGCGACAGAGAGCCGAGTGGTTATGACGCAATCGTTAGCCTATTTTTTACAAAAACTGTTTATACGGGGCCATAATGTAACATAGAAGGTAATGGAGCCCTTTATACATTGTCGTGTATCTTTAGAAATAAATAATGGACAAACAGAGTCTTTAAACGCCTCAGATGTAAAGTTATTCGCTATCAAAGTGACGCCAAAATGAATGGGAGTCAATGGGAATGCTAACGCAAGTGAAGTTCTGCTAAAAGATGGCAGCCCCCACCCGACTTCAGCTTCCGGTCGAGTTCCTTGCCCCTTGACAGAGACTGAACGTACGGCATTTTACTGACGCAAACGCTTCGCGAATTAGAGCAGAGTGTGAGGTTGCGTCTCCTTTATTGTGGCTCGGGTGAGTTTTGTGAGAGAAATATGTTCCGCTTCATTTAATATACATACGGGTGCGGATGGGTAAAAAAGTATTTTTTTCATATTATTAATAAACGAATGCAATTTCAACGAAATAAAACTGCCAATGAAAATTATCCTTTAGGTTGACTTGGGTACATTTACATTTTGATTAATGTACACTGTCCCTCTTCGCACATCAGTCTTGGATTATTATTTTTTTGACCACAAATACTATTTATAATATTGTATCATGAATGGAAGCCCGTTTCCAACACTGAATTTAAAAAATATATACAAATTCGAAAAAACTCAGAACTGCGAGATTTAAACTCACGGTTCTGAGAAATAAAGTAAAGTTGGAATAGTGATAATCTTTATCTCACAATTCTGAAAAAAATGTTAGAATTATGAGGGGGAAAAAATCAAGAAAAAAAGTCAAACTCACAGTCAGAATTGCGAAAAAAAGTCAAAATTGCTAGATACAAACTCGCATTTGTGAGACAAATCAGAATTGCGAGAAAAAATGTCTCTCAAAAATATGAGCATGAATGTGACTATTTTTTTATTTTTTTATACATTTTTCAATTATTTATTTCAATATTATACAATTAATGTCCATATATGAGCATGAATGCGACTATTTATAATTATTAGCCAGCTACATTTCCTATTTAAAGTGTATGTTTATGGATGTGACTATTTAAATATTTATTTACTTATATAACTACTGTTTATTTATTTAATTTCGATTTTTCAGTCATTTTGCTTGTGTGTGACGCTAGGAGGAGCCAAAGAAAACAGCGTGTCTTGTGCGTCATGACGCAACGCTGAACGCGCGGCCTGAATATAAAAGCGCGCAGCGGCGTGACGCGTCCTTCTCCCCTGCCTGTCCCCACCAGCGGAAGGCAGCGCGCTCTATTGTAAAATCAGTGCCTAGTGAATCTTGATCCATCTGTCAAAATGGTACGTATCAGATGTACTAATTGATTCGATACAGTTGTGCAGCGGGTAGAATTAAATTTCTGACACGATATTTCTGCGTCTAACGGTTTTTTTTTTGTAAGATGCGGGCGGGAAAATTCCGGCTAGTTTCCCTCAAAACAGAATGGCAGCGACTTGATTTCTTTCCTGTAACGCTTTACCAGATATTTATTGTTTCTGATTCTATAATAGCAAGTTTATTATATATTCAACGACCTTAACGCCTAATTTTGAGTCGCTCGGTTTGTTTTACCGGCGTTTTTCAGGCTGGGCCTCGTTAGCATGTTAGCTAACCGTGCCACGTATTGTGGAAAGTATCGCGTGTTTGAGGAAAACCGCATCGAAAACCTCCGTTGTCAGTTTTGTAACCTAATATCCTAGTGTTTTAATCCCGTTACTAGTTTCCTGTTTGTGATGGCCTTCGAGCGGTTTCGGTCTCTTTGCCGGTTGGTATAACGGCAGTGTCGGGTGTGTTTAAAACCGGTTCACGGGGGTCACATGTTACTGTCTGTCCCGCACGTGCGGTTCTTCACGCACGTGGCCGTCTATTGTTTGCGCAGTGAAAGCGTAGAATAATTCAGTGGGGCCTTTGAGTAAAAGACATTGCGTTTACCGCGGCTAAATAATGTACAGTCTCTTCTGAACAGGTGTCATGTTCAATCTAATAACATCTAAATGTCTAATTTGCTCTCTATAGATGGCCACAATGCCACACAAATGCGTTTTAGAAATGTTGATGCTCTGCAATGCTCCTCTTGAAATCTTAATTTAATCAAAGTTGTCACTCATCAGGCTTGTTAAAGGGTTAGTTCACCCAAAAACGAGAAGGGTGAGTCATTAATGACTCATGTCATTACAAACCCGTGAGGCCTCCGTTCATCTTCTCAACAGTTTAAGATATATTAGATTTAGTCTGAGAGCTCTCAGTCCCTACAATGAAAATGTGTGTACAGTCTACTCTGGTCAGATGCAGAAGTCTTTTGTTTTGAGTGTGAAATGAGTTTGGATGAATGTCAAATGTGTCTCCTCCAGGTGAACTTCACAGTCGACCAGATCCGTGCCATCATGGACAAGAAGTCCAACATCCGTAACATGTCCGTGATTGCGCACGTGGACCACGGGAAATCTACACTGACCGACTCTCTGGTGTCCAAGGCTGGAATCATCGCATCGGCCCGCGCCGGAGAGACGCGCTTCACTGACACACGCAAAGACGAGCAAGAGCGCTGCATCACCATCAAATCCACGTAAGACGCCAGCAAATGTCCAGGGACTTAAAGATCGCTAGACCGTAAATAAAATGCAATTATATGCATCTAAACCGTATCATGCATCTGTCAAAAATGTAAGTATATGGAAATAATGCATAACTAAATCTGAAAGTATTAGATTTTTTTTAAATATGTAAACCTATAAAAATGCAATTAAATGTAAATCTTTTCATGCATAACTAAGCTTGTAAGTTTCAGGGATTTTTTAAATTGTAAGACTGTAAAAATGCAACTAAATAGATGTATACATTGCCATGCATAACTAAATTTTGAAATCAGGGCATTTTAAAGCGCTATTTTTAATTTGTCGTGTATCAGTTTTAAAAACTATCGGTTTATTAATCCGTATCGGTAAAATCAGTTATCGGTAAACCTCTGCTGACAACATCACGTAATTAAAATGGCAGTTGTTTGCATTAAATGCAATTAGATTAAAAAGCAACATGCATGACTAGAAACAGAGTTCAGGAGGGTGTTTATGATGTGCATGAAAATCAAAGGTTGTTTAACTGCATTTTCAGTGTTTTATGGCATCGAGTCATATAGTAGTTATTCCTTTTTGTTAGGGTTTTAACAATATATTGTCATAAAATCACAATGCAAAAATGCAACTGTGGTGTGAAAGTTTAAACCATTTAACTTAACTAAAACATGGTAAATCAAGAAGGGCAAATATTTCAGCTTGCTTCACTAATAAAGAAAACCTAAAGTGCGTCATTCAGTAAAACTCACTATTTAAAACTTTAGATATCTGTAGTGAGGAAGGGGAAAAAGTGCAAGCGGTTTAAGTCATTTACGATGTATTTTCTTATTGCTTATAGAAAAAGAAACCCTGTCGAATTCAGTTATCACTAAGTGACCCAAACTCTGAGTTAATGGTAGCCAATCATCTGTGACGTGCTCATTACAACAAACACAAGCCAAGCTGAGAGTCTAATGTTGATGCACAAAGAGCTGGTTGTTGATTTCCCTCTGTTGTCCCTCTTTCTCAGTGCCATCTCCATGTACTACGAGCTATCCGAAAACGACCTGGCCTTCATCAAGCAGTGCAAGGATGGATCTGGTTTCCTCATTAACCTGATTGACTCTCCCGGCCACGTGGACTTCTCCTCCGAGGTCACGGCTGCGCTGCGTGTCACTGATGGAGCGCTGGTTGTGGTGGACTGTGTCTCAGGTAAACCTTTTACTGTGGTTATACATAGAGCGGTCATTGGTGTGGCCTACATAGGGTTAATGCTGCTCTGAAGTCTCCCTTCCTTAAATTAATGCCTTCATTTGGACCACAAGTCTTACATTTTGCAATGTAAGATGCATCGATTTCCAGGATGTTAAATGCCTCTTGTGCTCAGGTGTGTGCGTGCAGACCGAGACGGTGCTGAGACAGGCCATCGCCGAGCGCATTAAGCCCGTGCTGATGATGAATAAGATGGACCGTGCCCTGCTGGAGCTGCAGCTGGAGCCCGAGGAGCTGTTCCAAACCTTCCAGCGCATCGTGGAGAACGTCAACGTCATCATCTCCACCTACGGAGAGGACGAGGGTGGACCAATGGGAAACATCATGGTGAGAACACGCTCCTTTGTTTATATGAAGGGTTAAAATGCGCCGTGTGGTCTGTGAGGAGAAACCATGCACCACTCTGATGAGCTGATGAACAACTAACCAGAATATCTGAGACCAGCGCTGATCCTGAAGTAATTTCTGAGCCGTAGTCTCTTATATCTGTTCCTTTAGCTGGACTGTTTGTGCTCATCTCTCTCTCTTTCTCTCAGATCGATCCGGTGATCGGTACCGTGGGTTTCGGATCCGGTCTTCACGGCTGGGCTTTCACTCTGAAGCAGTTTGCAGAGATGTACGTGGCCAAGTTCGCTGCTAAAGGTGAAGGTCAGCTGAGTGCAGCTGAACGCTGTAAGAAAGTGGAGGACATGATGAAGAAGCTCTGGGGTGACAGGTGAGATTCATACAGGAAATACAGTCAGTTCAGTTTCAGCTGATGAAACTTCAGTAAACCTTTTTAAGTGGTGTTGTAAATTAGACCTTTAGGTTTGTTGCATGTTACTCATTCTCTGCTGCTCGTGCAGGTATTTTGACCCAGCCACCGGTAAGTTCAGCAAGACTGCCAACGGCCCCGATGGAAAGAAACTGCCCCGCACCTTCGCCCAGCTCATCCTGGACCCCATCTTCAAGGTACCCCTCGTCTTCTGTTAGCCTCAAACACTAGAGCAGGTCTCCTTCTGATCCACCGGTGATCACACCTCACTTCCTCCATCTCTAGGTGTTCGATGCCATCATGAACTTCAAGAAGGACGAAGCTGCCAAGCTGATCGAGAAGCTGGACATCAAGCTGGACACGGAGGACAAGGATAAGGAAGGCAAGCCTCTGCTGAAGGCCGTGATGCGTCGCTGGCTGCCCGCCGGAGAAGCTCTGCTTCAGATGATCACCATCCACCTGCCGTCTCCCGTCACGGCCCAGAAGTACCGCTGCGAGCTGCTTTACGAAGGACCAGGAGATGATGAAGCTGCTATGGGTACGACACGCGTGTTCTCAGGTGTGTGTTGTGTTTGAAGTGTGTGTGATTCTTAGTTTGTGTTCTGCGCAGGTATCAAGAACTGTGACCCGAAGGCTCCCCTCATGATGTACATCTCAAAGATGGTGCCGACCACAGATAAGGGTCGTTTCTATGCTTTCGGACGCGTGTTCTCTGGCGTGGTGTCCACTGGGCAGAAAGTGCGCATCATGGGACCAAACTTCACCCCTGGGAAAAAAGAGGATCTCTATCTGAAACCCATCCAGAGGTGTGCATTACTCCTGACTCATTAACACCTCAACTAGTTTTCATTTAGCCACGATTAAAGTCGCTTTATTTATACTGCTAACACTTAAAAACGTTTAATATGAGAAGTTCTGGGAGCTGCACTCATTCAGCATTTATTCATGTTAAATGTAATATTCACAATTAATGTACTGTGGACTAACATGCACACTTAATAACTAATGTTTAAATGCTATAAAATCATTTATTTCATGTGCATTAAATGAGATTGTTCTGAGGCGAAACCAAATGTTTAGGGAGCATTTGGGCTGAAAAGTATGTACATTTTAATTGATCATTTATTTAATGATAGTCGCTCTAAATGAACGGGTCATTTGAATTACACAAGTTTTTTTTTCTACTTCAATTTGTTGGTGAAATATGAATAATTAAATGGTGGCTTTAATAACTTCATGACCGATTTATTTAAACATGCATTAAACCATATAATGAATGTGCATCAAAAATGTGTAGACATTTTATTGTATTTAAAATTGACAATTTGAATCAAATTAATATAAAAAGTAATGAACCACGGATATTATTGGACATTAGGTGTGCTGCAAATAAAGTTTAGTGACGTTTTCTTCAAAGTGATTTATTATTGAATGATTTTTATTGGTTGTAATGATTCTTCCACTTGCTGAAATACAGTGCCTCACTAATTAACGTTTCTAAAGCACAGCTTTTCTTTTATTCCAGGACCATTTTGATGATGGGACGCTATGTGGAGCCCATTGAGGACGTGCCTTGTGGTAACATCGTGGGTCTGGTTGGTGTGGACCAGTTTCTGGTGAAGACCGGGACCATCACAACTTTCGAGCAGGCACACAACATGCGTGTGATGAAGTTCAGCGTCAGCCCTGTGGTCAGAGTAGCAGTGGAGGCCAAGAACCCCGCTGACCTTCCCAAACTGGTGGAGGGACTCAAACGCCTGGCCAAGTCTGACCCCATGGTGCAGTGCATCATCGAGGAGTCCGGAGAGCACATCATCGCCGGCGCTGGAGAACTGCATCTGGAGATCTGCCTTAAAGATCTGGAGGAGGACCACGCTTGCATCCCGCTGAAGGTGCGCAGTTGAATCCGTATCAGTCTCCTCGTAGCTTTTGAAGCTGAAGTGGCAATAAACTGAAATGCATGTAACCTGTGTCTGGTTCTCCAACAGAAATCAGACCCCGTCGTGTCCTACAGGGAGACGGTCAGCGAAGAATCAGACCAGATGTGTTTGTCCAAGTCTCCGAACAAACACAACCGTCTGTACATGAAGGCCAGGCCGTTCCCCGACGGTCTCGCCGAAGACATCGACAAGGGCGACGTGACGTCCCGTCAGGAGCTCAAGGCCCGAGCACGCTACCTGGCCGACAAATACGAGTGGGAGGTCACCGAGGCCCGTAAGATCTGGTGCTTCGGCCCCGACGGAACCGGACCCAACCTCCTGATGGACGTGACCAAAGGAGTGCAGTACCTGAACGAGATCAAGGACAGCGTCGTGGCGGGCTTCCAGTGGGCCACTAAAGAGGTGAGATGTTCGGGTCTGGTTTACTAGCGTTGCTCTTGATGTGCTGCTGGTCTGTGAGGAGAAACCATGCACCACTCTGAAGAAGTGATGGATCACACCTAATATCTGAGACCTGCACACACCTGCAATACTGAGACATACTGCTCAACTTTACACTGTGGAATCGATTTTATCCAGTCAAAATAAGATCTAAATAATAGAAACTATGCACACAAAGTATTAATATTAAAATATTTTATTAGGATATTTGCTTTTTTTTTTTTTTTTTTTTTTTTTTAAATCGCGTCATTAGACTTTTTTTTTTTTTGACGTTCCGCTTTTTGTATTTCTAGAACCAATCCAAAAACAAATCATAAAAATATTGATTTTGTTATTCACTTTTGAGACCTTGTCCTAAACTTTCAATTGTAGAATGTTTTAGTGTAATATTTTTATTCATTTAAAATTAATGCGATATAGAAACGATACAAGCAAATAAGTAATAATAAAATATTTTATTCAAATTTTTGCTGTTTTACAGCACTTTAATTTTTTCAAATAAAATACAATAAAAACAAGTGCATTTATTTTTTTGCGAGTTCTGCTTTTTGTATTTCTAGAAAACAAAAAAATCACATTTGTATTCGTTAATGACTTGATTTTTATTTTTAATTACTAGAAGTAAAATAAAAAAATACAAACCAATAAAATGGTGTATATTTTGTTTATTTGTATTCTAGTCCTAAGACTGTAACACTTGTTAACACCTGTTATGCAAACGTAATTATTTTTATAGTTATACATTTTTTTTGTAAGCTTTTGCGGTTTTATTAATGCTTGATTTTATTGTATTTTTTCATAAAAATAAAATGCAATGATAAAAACAAAGGTATTTGTATTTTAATTCTTTTTATTATTTGTATTAAAATGCAAACAATTAGAAGTTATTAAATACTAAAAAAAAAAAATATGTATATATATATGAATCTTTTGTTGGGATTTGTTCCCTTGTTTGAGGCGGTCTTGCTCCTGGTTCTGTTCTTGATGTCCCGCTGTGTTTCTGTGCTCAGGGTGTGCTGTGTGAAGAGAACATGCGTGCGGTCCGCTTCGACGTCCACGACGTGACCCTCCACACGGACGCCATCCACCGCGGCGGAGGTCAGATCATCCCCACGGCCCGCAGGGTACTGTACGCCTGCCAGCTGACGGCCGAGCCCCGGCTCATGGAGCCCGTGTACCTGGTGGAGATCCAGGTGAGACGCCTCGTCCTTCAGACGCACCTCACGCTGGGATCTCCAGTCTCTCACCCGCGTCTCTCTTCCTCTCTCAGTGTCCGGAGCAGGTGGTCGGAGGCATCTACGGTGTGCTGAACAGGAAGAGAGGACACGTCTTCGAGGAGTCTCAGGTCATGGGGACACCTATGTTTGTCGTTAAGGCCTTCCTGCCCGTCAATGAGTCTTTCGGTAAGTCATCACATTGAATGAGCTTTCTACCGAAGTTAATGTGTGCGTACCAAACCTCCACTGGCTGTGCTCCGCTTCACTTGAATACAGACCGGTTTTCTCCAAAGAGACCGCTTCAGTAATAAACAGAGAAGAGTGTAGCTGTAGTAAAGTGATGTCAGCCGTTTCGTTCAGTGTTGATTCAGCTCTACAGAAGACGACCGTGTCATTTATTGTGTCCTTGTTAATCTTTTAAACCCGTGTGAGCAAACCCGAGTCAGCCTTTGTCATGGACTCATTTCAGTCCGGAGTCAGTGACCGCTTCAGGCCGAGTCTGAATGAAAGTGCTGAGAGAGAGGAAACGTTCAGCTCGTGTTTCTATTGTGTCCATCTCTCCGTCAGACAACAGACATCCAGCGCCAGCAGTGTAGAGGAGATTCATCATCAGAGTGATTCCTGACTCACTCAAGTTCAACACGTTTAGGACCTGCTTTACACTTCAACTGTTCAGATCGGTTTCTAGTTTTTGGATTGAATCGGTCAAATAACTCTCTCACTGTCAGTTACACAAGCAATTTTTTTTATTTTATTAATTTCTTTAGGAGTGGTAATTAATTTGGTAAAAAAATATATTTTTTTTTTATATATATAACTTGGTGTTTCCTTTTGTATATCACGAATTGTTTTTTTTTTTTTTTCACTAGAATAATTGAAATGGTATAATTAGTAGCATCTTTAATTTAACTAGATCCTAGTATAATTTGAGTTAAAATTTTATTTATTTTTATAATTAGCAGTATTTTTTTTTTTTTAATTTAACTTAATACTAGTATAACTTAAATGTTTGTAGTGTGGTTTTTTTTTTTTTTTTTTTTTTTAAGCAGTTAAAAAACAAATACCAAGAATAACATCTTTGAAATGTTAACATCAGCGCTCAATCGTTTAAAAAATAACTAATCACACATTTTTTATTAATTGTGATTAATTGCATAATTTGTTATAATTTCACACTGAAACTCCAAATTAATGAACACATAACACAGAGGGTGTATTTTAAGTGGGGTTTAATGGCATCTATTTACCAAGTGTCCTTTTACTGAGATGTATATTTTTTTTATTTATTTTTTTACTTTGTTTTCTTTTGTGTTAATATTCACAAATTGTAATAGTGTTAGGTTTTTTTTGTTTTTTTTTACACTAGAATAATTGTAATGGTAGTGTAATTTTATTAGTATAATCTTTTAATTTAACTTGATCCTAGTATAATTTTAAAGTTTGTCGTTTAAAATTTTTATTTTTATAGCAGTTAAACGAATATACCAAGAATAACATCTTTGAAATGTTAACATCGGCGCTATCAATCATAAAAATAAAAAAAAAATACTAATCAATCATGCATTTTTTTTTATTAATTGTGATTAATTGCATATTTATCATTTCACATTGAAACTCCAAATTAAGGAGAAAATAACAGCTCCTTAATTTGGCAGTGAATTTAAAACTTTTCACAAACTAAATTTGTGTTTCTGCAGGTTTCACCGCTGACCTGCGCTCTAACACCGGCGGTCAGGCCTTCCCTCAGTGTGTGTTCGATCACTGGCAGATCCTGCAGGGTGACCCCAAAGACCCCGCGACTAAACCCTTCCAGGTCGTGGCCGAGACACGCAAGCGTAAGGGCCTGAAGGAGGGCATCCCGGCACTCGACAACTTCCTGGACAAGTTATAATCGACCTGACGTTCTGCAGCACGACCTCAATGCTTTACACTCATTCCTCTGTGTCATTCCTTCCCTCCTGCGCTCGCTTCCTTCCCTCAGAGTTCAGCACAGGGACTGGACCGTACAGGGCACAAACATCACACCTTCAGACAGGAAACAACAGTGGATTATGTAAATCTAATAAATAAAATAAAAATGAAAAATTACTCCAGTGCTTGTGTGGAGCTTCATTGCCTCTCAGTGCAGATGTTGAGTCATAATGTGTCCATGAAGAGAAATATAACTGGACAGAGAGATTGTGTGTGTCTATATGAGTGAGAGGGAGAATTTCAAATAAACCGACTTTTGTCTGTTTTAGTCTATAATTTAACTTTAATGTATTTTTAAGTAAACCTTAAATTATAATGGGATATTTGTTACTCCAAATAAACAAATTGTTTTATTTTCATTAGTGTATTCACATGCTGCAGCATTTTATATATATATATATACAGTTTTTCATTTCATTTTTCACATGTAAGAAAGTTAAATGTCATTCAAACGTGGTTATAAAATTAGTAACTTTGTTTTTAAAAATATAAAAAAAAAATGTTTTGTATTAAAATAAAACTTGAAAAAACAAACTATTCGACTAGAAATAAAATATTGAATATATATGATTTATTATATAAAATAAAAAACAATTTAACTATAAATATAGAATGTTACAGTACAAAAGTACAAAATTTTTATATATAACGTATTTTCCGGACTGTAAGTCACACTTCTTTTCATAGTTTGGCTGGTCCTGCGACTTATCAAAATGTATTTGACATGAACCAAGA
>NC_039244.1:1242748-1292382 GCF_003368295.1 Carassius auratus
TCTGAGGAGAGTTTATTTCTTCAGTGTTATATGTGCGGATCATTTACATCTCATCTCATCACTGGAGACTCATATTGTGTGTCAGAATCCGCTCTAGTTTCTTCCATATTCTCACTATATCAGAGCCATTAAAGTATTATGTCTAAAGGTTTGATAAACTGTTCTAGTGGCACGAGCGTGTGTAGAGACCTGCGGCGAACTCCTCGATGGTCATGAGCGGGAAGCGGATGAGATTGAGGGCTTTCCCCAGCACACGTCTCTTGTTCTCCGGCGTGAGCTGCAGCTGCTGTCGATGAGCCTCCGCTTCTGCCCAGCGCACCGCGGCTCCGAACAGATGCACCTCACGAACGCCCAGAGTATCTCTCTCCAACACCGCCACCAGCGTGTCTGACAGAGACCAGAGACACACAGACGTCTGTGAGGACCAGAGGAACCAACCACGGCTTTCATGAGAACAGCACCATCTCACAATGTGGTTTTTAGGTGAGGTACTGCTTCAGCTCGGACCCAGTGCTCTTGTAATGCATGTGTTTCTGTGGTACAGTACCCAGATCAATATCGGTGAATCCCTCAGCAGCGAGAGCGTCTCCGGTGTTTTTGTCGATGTTCTCCAGACACAGAGCGGCCAGCTGCGGCTCGTCGAACAGTCTCGCCTTCAAACACACAACACATGCACTGTCAGACTCCCAGTAAACATTAGGATGCATTCAGAGGATGTTCAGGAGCACATACCGATTCCTCTCTAATCTAATTTTTCTCTACCTGTGTGAGCAGCATGAAAGCATTGTCTGCGCGCAGGTTCTTCTTCAGAAACTCCACACATTGGGCCTCCAGAGCGGGAACGGCGTATTTCTTAGCGGTGTAGAGAGTCGTCATCACTGTCTCGGGTCCAATGTGAACCTCATCGGAGTACAGGAACCTGTAGAAAAGGTTAGAGTTTCTGGAATGTGTGTAGAGTACATGCATGCATGCATACTGAGAAAAACACTTTTACTTGAGCAATGCCAGGAACGCAGCAGGCTCTACATCAGGAAGCTCGATCTCTGTGGATGTGGTGGCCATGCCTCCATTAAACATGGCATCGAATACTGCACTGCCAGCGGCCAGAACAAACCTAATATCACCAATAAATATAATAATAATTATTGAAATGATAAATAATACATTTAGAATATTCTAATGTATTCATATATTCTGATTTCACTTAAAAATAATATAAATTCCAGTTTCAAGATGTCAACTCATAATTTGCGAGAAAAAAATTGGAATTGTGTAAAAAAATAAAATATATCACAATTATATTTCTGTTTTATTCCGAGTTTATATCTATCTTGCAATTCACTTTTTTCTCAATTGCGAAAAAAATTCTAATATATACAACAACAAAAAAAAATCATAATTTTATTTGTGATCCCATGGCAGAAAAAAAATGTATTGCGAGATAAACTCTTATTATGAAAATTCTGTATGAGGTCAGAGGTCATGTATCGCAATTATGAGTTTTCTCTCAGAATTTATAAAAAGAAAAGAAATAAGATAAAAACACCTTTTTAATCCCATGGAAATGTAAAACAAGTTAATGACAAATACACCCACACTTACGAATTTTCACAATGCAAAAATATTTAAATTGTCGTTTTTTTTTTTATCATAAAAACGTTTGTCTCGTGACCAGCTGTTAAACGTGCGCGCGCGAATTAAGCGCTTCAGCTGAGGGGGAGATTTTTTTTTAACGAATAACGTCTTTAATTTCAGTCTGTTTCTTACACTAAATTATATTATAATCTCGGAAAACTTGTTAAAATATCTCATGAGTTATATGGACAACGGTTACGAGGCTTTTAGTCATTTTTGGAGCTTGACAATTCCAGTCCCTATTCACTTCTATTATACTGAAACGGGCTCGTGAACATCCCACTAAATATCTCCTGTTGTGTTCTACGAATAAAGCAAGTCATACAGGTTTTAAGATGACTTTGTAGGGAGTAAATAATGACAAGATTAATTTACTGTGTGTTAAGTGCATCACCTGTGCGCAGGTATCCGCTGGACTCCGATTCCTTTCCCCACTAGAAAGTGAACATCACTCAGTACTTCATTATTGAACAGAAACGCAAATCTCTCTTTCACTGTGGTTTTCGTCGCCTGCCAGTTATAAACAGGCTCCCGGTACACGAGCACGGCGGCTGCGGACAGAGACGAGTGCATCGCAGCGTTATTAGACGGGTTCCCGGTCATGTTCGAGGCGGTCGGAGGCAGCGGCCCCACCTCCGCCGCGGCAGCCGGGGGAGAGTTCACCAGGTTCGGCGGAGGTCCTGACGCAACACCGGGGCTTTCCAAACTCACAGGCCCCGGTTGGGGATTTGAGCGTCTCGTTACGCCCTGAGAGCCTCCGCCGCCTCCAACCGATCCTCCGTGACTCGCGGCCAAAGCGTATGAACTGTTGCTCGGTTGGCTGTTCCTCAAAGGTCCGGGTCCGGAGAAATTTAAACACGGAACCCGACTGCTATTGTCTCCGGTAGCCATCTTGAACTGAGGCGCGCACCCGCTGAATGAGTAAACAAATGTCGAGCACTTTCGGTCATATCGCGCGCACGCGCACAACACCCGGTCCCAAGCGCACGTGTGGAGTTGTATATATCAATATCTTTAAAAACACTTAAAAACACAATTTTTATTCTAAATTATTTTTCTATTATATTTTATAAAAAAAATTTATCTATTAAATCGGACACAAGTAAAACAGACTAGAAACTATTCTTGCAATATCTATAAAATGAAAGTCTTTCAAAATATATGAATTATTATTCATATAACAAAAGGGAACTGGTTTGTCAGTACATTGGTTTAATGCAGTTTATGGCAAATTCCAATTGCCTAGAATTTGTATATATATATATATACACATATTTTAATATTTTTAGCAATTTATTTAGAATATACCCATTATGATTTCTAGAAAAAGGAGAACGCAGGGATTCCTTTTGTTTCCATCCTAAACATCCTCATAAACATCAGGGGACGGGTTCCCAGACAGGGTTTAAATTAAGTCTGGAGCAGGCTTAATCCAGAATTATTATCTAGATTTATTTTCATAGGCTTCTTTGATCCTGTTTGCCATTTTTGATGTATAAAGATTGAAAACACTACGTAAATCTGAAGTTAAACTAGTCCTGAAGTAGCTCAAGGGCCTTTGGAGTTTAAGAGGCTAAATCTCTGTCCAGGAAACCGCACTAGAAGCTCAATAATAAATGATCTGTTATCTCTATATACACTTGATGTGGTTTACATGGTAAGTCACGTGCTATTGTGTTCATGTATGCATGTAAATGGCAAAAGTCAAAGCCTATCACCGAGTAATAATACTTGAGTGTCATGACGCCCCCTTCTGGGCGAGCTGGGAAACGACGCGATGACGTCACACGCCCAAAAGCTGCAGCAAATGCAGCATCTGCGAAAGAAAAAAAAGCCCTGTCATGAAATTGTTTCCACTGTGACGATGTTGAGACACTGGAAATGCAGTTAGTATAGGAATGAACCTAAAGTATCCACCCAAACTGTTTCTCTTACGTTATATATTTTCGTTTATGCATTTAGCATTTTAAACAGAATGAAAGAGAAAACTGTAGTTGCAGGATTCTTTATTCGAATTGTATATATTATATATTTTTAAACATTTTTTTTTGTCAAATAAGTTTTATTGAAAGACAAAGACTTTGAAGATGTATTTGCATTTATTTTCGTTGCTATATTATTATTATTATTATTATATTATTATTTTACATTATAGCAGGTGGTATAAAAATGTTTCACATATAATATAACTGTATTTACTTTTGGATAGACACATTTTTATTACAAAGATGTCTATCCAAAATTAAATACAGTTATATTATATTAAATTAAATGAGACATTTCTGTTGTCAAAAGTCCTTGTCCAAAAAGATGATGCAATTTCTTAAGATGAATTTTATTTATTTATTTATTTGCTTTTTATTATTAAATATATAAATATATGATAAAAAACTAATAAATAAAAACTTTCATCCTAATAAATTGCATAATATATTATAATTATAATGTCTATAAAATAAAATAGAAGTCCCTAAAGTTTAAAATATATAAAGTATTCAGTAATCAAAAATAAATTCAATTGTGAATACCCTAGTTATTATAGCAACTTCAATACGATTATAATAACAATACTAATTATTATTATTTTTAAAGCGATGTCAGTCAGTGATATTTCAATATTCATTATTATACACACGTTTTGTATAAATTCTCATTTAAATTAACGCAGACGTTTCCCATATATCTTTAATGTTCAGCCTTTTTCTATTCAAAATTTTTTGTTGTATAATAAACCTGTAATACTTCGATCTGCTCTGTTATATAATAAATTCATTTCTGCACGCGCGTGTGCGGGAGTCCCTCGTGTGCGCGCGCGCGCGAGTCAGAAGAGAGAAACTCCGTCTGCGTCTCCTCGGCGTGACGTCACGGTGCGAGCTGTTCCCGCGCCGCTGGTGCTGAAGGAATGTGAAGATTTTCTGTGAGATCGGAGTTTATTGCTGAGAAGCTGCGGTTATGGCTTTGTGTTGAATCCAGTCACAGCACGTTAACGGACTGTCCCGTTCCCGCGGAGGTGTGACGCGACGCGACGCGATGTCTCTGCTCTGCGTCGGTGGTGAGTAACACTCTTTCATTCGCCATTTGTTGTGACAGAATTTAAATAACAGTCACAAAATCCTTTTATCGTATTCCTCACTGTTGCAGTACCATGGCACTTTAATATGAACACAGACATTATGGTATTTGCAAGCGTTATATTTAATATGCATGTCCAAAAATGTTATTTTTGTCACTCTTTTATCATGGTACGTGTAAAATGAGACTTGTTTAATAAAGGTGTTTGAAGATTCATTCATCAACCTGTTAGTATTGAATGCAGACGCTGTTAGGACACTGCATTAATATTTTAAGGATCTGATATGTAGAAATGTGCTGTTAAAAAGGGTTTTGCTGGTATTGTAGTGTGGGGATCTCTGGCTCGGCGTGGGAAGTGTGTTCGTGAGGGAATCCTGTGTGTGTGTGTGTGTGTGTGTGTGCTTGATGAAATGACATTTCTTGTGTTGTGAAGATCATCCTGGTCACGGTGCAAATCTTTCAAGGCGTCACGTTCCTTCAGCTTCACCCACATTAACAGTGTGGATTAAAATATTGATTGATTGACGGGTCATATTTACGACTGGTTGATTTCAGACGCCTCTGATGCAATGCATGCTCTGAAAGCAATATCTGTTCTGCAACATGTGTACTGCATTATAGTCATAGAGACTCATGGGCATCCAATGCACGTTAGAAAACAGATCTGAATGAGTGTAATCCAGCACTGCTGATTATTTTGCTCTGATGCATTGACACGTGGCTGGCTCTCATTCTTATTCTGTGCCGCATCAGACTCTTAAACACTAGAAGCGCTGGTCATTAAGCGCACAGCTGTTCAAGGGTGAATCGCACTAAACCTTCCGAGATTAATGCATGAATCATTTTATACCAAATTAAAAAAAAAAAAAAAAAAAAAATATATATATATATATATATATATATATATATATATATATATATATATATATGTATGTATTTATATATATATTATATAAAATAATAAATGTTATAAATAAATATATAAATAATACAATTCACACAAAAACGCATAATATGAACACATAATTCATTAAAAATAAAATTGTTGCATTACACTAATGAAAATTGGATTTTTGTTTGCTGATATGAATTAATTTAATATGTCGACATGATATTTAATGAAAAAGCAAATTAGCAAATATGCCAAACCCCTTTAGTTTAGAGCAAAAACTAAACTAAATTTTAACTAAACTAATTAAACTAAATTTTCATTACCATAATGCAAAAATATCTAAATTATATATATATATATAATTATTATATTATTATATATAATTATTATATATAATTATTATATTATTATATATGAAATGAAGCTTATTTTTAAAATTGTTTTTACATTATATTTAATGGAGAAAAGAAAAAAAAATCCACTTCCTTTAAGTGAATACAAAATAATAATATCAAATAAAAATCAACAAATCTAATAAATAAAAATGAATTATATTTCCAAAATGTAAAAAGAATAAAATAACCCTTAATTTATGCTGATTTAAAAACATAAAAAATATGTTACATTAGAATCTGGAGGGGAAGATGTGTTTTGTTTTGTAATGGAAAGTAAAAACACAGTTCAAATAACCCATTTTTGGGGGATAAGATATGATCTGGAAAATATAACTGATTTAGAGGAAGTCCCTGAGGAAAGGAACTGTTCAGGAAAAGAGTTATGGGTTTATTTCTCAATGAGACGACGAAAGCTTTTATTCTTGATGTGTGGTTTGTCATGACTGAGGTGTTGGATCAATGCTCATTACAGGAGAAAGTGTGCAGCGTGAAGCGTCATGATTTAATTAAGCTCTTTACTTAAGAGATAAAGTATTGTCAGGCACTCCACTATCCTTTTTGTATATATTACCCTTAACAGATTGTGTAATGAAATCTAAAGATGAATGGATTTCATTTTCCTGCTGTTGTGTTGAGTGATACGACTCTTATGCTGAATGTGGGAGTGTTTTCATTCGTATGTATTACTGAACATCCCACCTTCACAAAGTCTTCAGTTAGTGCCATGCTTTGATGCTTTATGAGGAGTTTTGTTTCTTGTCCAAATGCTTTTGGAGAGACTAGAAGAAGAGATCTTAAAGAAACAGTTCACCCGAAAAGAAATGTAGCACTGCATCAGTGTCTCATCAATGGATGCTCTGCAGTGAATGGGTGCCGTCAGAATGAGAGTCTGATAAAAACATCCCAATAATCCACAGTCCGTCAGTGAACATCTGGAGAAGACAAAAGATGAAACAAATCCAGCATTAAGATGATTTTAACTCAAATCCGAGTCTATAACTCAATGCTTCCTCCAGTGAAAAGTGTTCTGGTCTGAATCAGGAGAGAAATCTGCACATTAATATGAATTTTTTTGAGCTCTTTACCCTTTCTGAATGACAATTATTGACTGATAGAAACATCTGAGATGATGTTGACCTAAACGAAGCATCTCAGGAGACTTAATGAGCTCTAAATTATGAAGCAGCAACATCTGCGCGATATCAAAAGGCTTTCTTTCTTCGTTTCCTTTCCCAGTCAGCTGGAGGTTTTAATAAACAGGGCCTGGGTGTCATTGATTACGATGTGTTGTTTGTGGGCAGCAGATCCAGCTCTGAATTATTTATATTGGCAGTGATTTATGATTCTGAGCTATTATTAAGTTTCCTGGGTTCTGCGATCCAGCGTCTTCTTCATTGATCTGGTCTGGGTATTGATCGATTACAGTGGTCTATTTTAACTGCACTCAATGAAACACCATACGACAGAGCTGCACACCTCTCTCTAATTCAGTCTTAGATGGAGCAGGATGGCAAAGATTGTTTGTGCCTGTATTTATTTGCTTGAAATGGAGAGAACCGAGTGGCTTGGAATAGATCGGGTGTTTGAGCACAGATGCACAGTGGACGCTCCGCTCGCTTCGGGTCGTCATATTTCTGTCGACTATGCAGATATAAACAAGCTGTATCAGACCTGGCACATCTATCTATTTAATCCTAGTTCTGCTGCTGCAGAACAGCTCAGTTATCATCCTTGAACATCAGGCAAACACCAAAATCTAAAAAAGTTTGTTTCAGCTCGTTTATTGGCTCATTATTTCTCTAATACTAACTCTTCTGTTTGTTTTTTACAGTGAAGAAGGGCAAATATGATGGACCCCAGGGTAAGTAAAAGGATATCACAAATTAATTCACACATACAGGTATATATGTATGTAAAAAATGTGTATATATGTGTATATATATGTGTGTGTGTGTGTGTGTGTGTAAAAATCATAAAGCATAAAAAATATGATATGTGTAATGTAGATAAAATATGGTGCATTGTGATAAATTCTGAAACTTTTTGCCATTTTCAATTTGGTTCAATTTGTTAATACAAGTTCATTTACATTTATGCATTTAGAAGATGCTTTTATCCAAGGCGATGAAAATGAGAAACATAACAATCTATTTGTCACAAATGATGCAAAAGTGTAATGCCAGGTTTAATATAAAGCTAGATTAGTGCATAGTTCGTTAACCTGTTAACTGTCACTCACGTTTTTGAAGATAGACTTGAATGTGCATGATACAAACCTAAATTTTTTATAATTCATGACTGAAAACATTTTGTAACATGATTTTGATGTGCCATTTACATGGTAATGCAATGTCTGATTTTAAAATGGGTTTTGAAGGATGAATTTTGAGATTTTATGTTTTCAAGTGATATATAACTTCTAAAAATTGATAGAGAAAAAGGCAACGAGGAAATCTTTTTTTTAAACAAAGGTAAAAGCTCCTTTTGTAATGTAGATTTCTGAGGGTGCACTCTTGTCATAAATTCATCTATTACTTTTCCTACATAATTTCTAACAAAAAATATTGGTAAAATATATATTTGGGAGTCTTAGACCTTTCCAACGATATATAGTTTGTCAAGATTAGATTAGATTTGATTGTAATATAGTATAGTCAACGTAGGCGTCCCCTATACGGGACGGGGTGACATTTAACAGGTTAAAATGAATTAGGTATCGTAAACTAACTATGAAAACGTTTTTTAAACATTATTTACTAATTTCCTTTCAATGTTAATTTATATTAATTTTTTTAAATATAATAAATGTGTAAAATAATTATAACATTTATTTATTTTATTTGCTGTATAACTAACAATGAAAAGTGTTTATTTTTACATTACTTAATTTTCAAATTTAATGTTAATTTATACAAATATTATTTAAAATTAAAAAAATGTAAATTAAATTAAATTAAATTAATTCATTCAGTAGACGCTTTTATCCAAACATTCGGGCTATTAATTTTTACCTATCATGTGTTCCCAGGGAATCGAACCCCTAACCTTGTAATTGATATCGCAATGCTCTACCACTTGAGCTACAGTAACACTGAATATAATATATTTAAATATGTATACATTAATTTATACATTTATTTAGAGTTGTTCAGTACAGTACGTTTTGGGGTTGCTGTATGTAAATGCTATGATTTCTATCTCTATTTCTGTTCTTCCTGCAGAGAAATTCAACACATATGTGACTCTGAAGGTTCAGAATGTGAAGAGTACGACCATCGCTGTACGCGGAAGCCAACCCAGCTGGGAGCAAGACTTCATGTTGTGAGTCCTTCGTATTCTCTTCTTCTGTCCTTATCCTTGTTCCTTTCGGATTTATTTTCTTTGCTTTATGTTTAAGCTTATCTCGTGTCTCCTTGAATTTTTTTCCATTCCACGGCCCATGTCACATCTTTATTAATGCAAAAGTGCATTTTGTGTGAATTAGAAGTTGACCGATTTATCGGTTATCGGTGATTAATCGGTACCGATAATTGATTAAATTAAGTTAAATAGTTACGCACTCTTTTAGTTTTAATTACAAATCCTTTTTAAAAACTATCGGTTGATTAATCGGTATCGGTAAAATCCACTATCAATTACTATTACTATTAATAATTGTAATAATTGTAATAATATTTTTTGTTCTGCCTGTTGACAGTATCTTCTGATTTATGGAATGATAAAAAGAGAAATCCCAAATATCCCAAACATTTTATATATATCGACAAAATCAAACGAGTTTTGAACCAAGCTTCATCCAATGTTCAGATTTCTGTTTTCAAATGTATGCAAATGAGTGTATATATATATATATATATACGTTCCTCTGCAGAACATCTTACTGTCTTTCATCCTTTGTTCATTTTCGATTCCCATTTACAGGTTTATTCTGCGGTTTAGTCTGCGCTCCTCTTCCACCTGCATTTATCTTCATCTAAAGGTTGTTCTGTCTTCTGATTCTCTCTCTGTTTGTGTCCAGTGAGATAAATCGTCTGGATCTGGGCCTGACGGTGGAGGTGTGGAATAAAGGACTGATCTGGGACACCATGGTCGGCTACGTTTGGATTCCACTGCGGAGTATACGCCAATCTAACGAGGTCGGTGTTGCATCATTGGGTTTGCATGATACGGCTGATATGAGCACCGTTCTTAATACCTGTTCTAGTACAACAGCGAAAACAAAATGCTGTTTAATTAAAAAGTTAAATATCAAGCTTTAATTGAAAGATTGGTAAAATAGGGAATCTAATAGAGACTTTTACTTGAGGCTTCTGAGGCCGCATTCACAAAAATATTCTTAAGAAATGTCATAAGATACATTTCTTGAAGTTTGTAAGAATGTTTCTAAAGACAATTCTTGAAAAATTATATATTTTTTCTTATTAAGAAGAAAATCAGGCTTATTTGGAAGCTTGTTTCTGCCAAGTTATAAAAAATAAAGGTAATTATGATTGATTATCTCACAGTTCAGACTTTTTTTTATGGAATAATAAAAATAAACATAATAAAAATTTCAACTTTTTATCTGACAATTCTGTTTTTTATCATATATATATATATATATATATATATATATATATATATATATATATATATATATATATATATATATATATATATATATAAAATATTTTTTATAATTTTATTTTGCAACTAAGATTTTTCTTCTCAATAATTTTGAAAAAAACCTCAGAAGTTTGAAATATAAACTGAGATGTAATATTGCAAGACAGAAAAATTAGAATTCGCAATTAATTTATGTCTCAGTAAACTTAACAAATAAAATTCTGTAAAAAAACGTAATTGCGAGACGTAAACATAATTTTGGGAGAACAAAATCAGATTTGGGAGATATTATCTCAGAATCGTGAGAAAAGACATAATGCTCTGTAATAATCATAATAAGCTTGCATGATATTTTCGCTGTTTTTTTAATGCACCATGTACTTTAAATCTGTTTAAAGATGCGCTCATTTGCATGTATTGCATTAATTTGTTCGCCATCTGTCTTGTACTGAATGTTCAAGAAATATTGCATATGTATTGAATGCTGCTTAAAATTCTCGTAATTATAGGCTCAAATTTCAAAAAGTAATGTCATGCATACACGTAGTTATGTATGTTGTAATGCTAGCAACAATTATTTTGAAACAGCCCAATAAATCCATCTTACCTTTGGGGATTTAAGACAAGTTGAAAGTTATTCTAATAGAGGTAATTTATGATGAATTTTAACAAGACTCTTTTCAAGTAGTTTTGTGTTACGAACAATCTTAAGAAAAAGGTATAAGAATATTCTAAAGAAGTATTTTTGGGAATAAAAAATATTAGTTTTGCTTTTTTTTTTTTGAGAAAAACTACCATCAAATACACGAAAGACCGTTACATCAAAATAAGAGTTCGGTTTAACTTGAAGAAATTATGACAGAAACATATTCTCAATGTAATTTTCAAAGCAATAATAACAATTTTATTTTTCTAAAGGAATTTCATACAAACAAGGTGATTTTTATTAATTTATACAGTTTTGTTTTGCAGCATCTTGTTTGAAAAAATAAAAATGCAGTGTTTTGTTGTAAATTAATTATTTGAATTCATTTCAAAATATCGATTCAATTGTAAAAATGTTATTAATTAATTTAATTAAGACACCATTTTTAAAATAATAAATTAAAATGAATCTTAAAATGCAGAATCCTGAAAAAATAAAAAAATAAAACAGAATTTATGGAAAAATAAAATGGCTTTTTATGGGGACTTAAATTAAAAGTGAGTCAAGGAAAGCATTTAATATCGTGATAAATACTGATATTTTATGATGTGAAAAAAAATGTCATAATAATATTTTTAGCCATGTCGGCCAGTCCTAGTTTTAAGCATAAATTCTCTTAATTCTGATGCATTTCTCATAAAACTTAAGTAATTTTGCTTCTAAAGTAAATGCATCTTGATTTCAAGAATGTTATATAGATATTTGACCTGAAAAACGAGATAAAAATATCAAGTAATTAAATAATGTTTTGCAGTGTGATGGAAAGGTGCCCAAATTTAAATGAAAATGTTATGAGCTATGAAAGAGCAAAATAAGAGCAGCTACAGCTGTTTTTTTTTGTGGTGAGATCAGACTTTAAATTAAATTGAACTCGGGATGACAGTGTGATGTGGGAGAAGGGAAGTGAAGGTCAGGTTTTTGATTAGATCTGGTTCAAACATGGCATGCACTGCTGGATTTATGGCTGTAATGCACCTCAGACCTCGTGCACCTGTGCCCTTCCTGTCCTGTTATGTAACCCAGTTATTTAAAGACTGCGGTTTTATTGAGTTGCCTTCCATTTACTGCTTTTATGTCCTGTTTTATAAATGACCTTGAGCTTTTCCTCATGCGTTCACATGTAACATGAATAATATATCATCTGCTGTCAGTGATTAATGAGTTTTGACTTCTCTCGGTCGCTGATGCTCTGGTGTTTGTGTGATTTAAAGCTGTGGAGGGTTAAAAAAAACTAAAAAACAAAAACGACAAAAAATGACAAAAATTATGAACTCTAAATAAGTACAAATTAAAAATGGAAAATATAAAAATAAATCTGATTCTAATTAATCTGGGACTATAATTATTTAATTAATACAATTAATATAAAACTTAGTATATAAATGGTCTTCAAGCATCAATGCTATACTGGATGGAAATCACTATTAACATTTATTATTAAATCACTATAATTAAAAAAATGGATTATTATTTTATATATATCATAAAATAAAAGGCTGACTTGAATAAAAAAACTCAAAAATAGTAATATTATTTTTAGCATTTAAAAAAATATTTTTATAATATTATTTTAAAATAAAAGAGAATAAAAGTAAATAAGTATATACAATAATATATATGTAAAGCAATGTACAACATGTATACTAAAATAAAATTGTTGAATAACTGAACATTATAAAAGAATATAAAAAATACATATATTATGCAGTATGCAATTTATATAAATAATAAATGTAATATAAATATTAGCCTAAAATGTAAAAGTATTTGCATTTGATGACAAAATGATATGCATAATGAGTCTGAAGGGGTGTCCCAGTTTACATACTTATGCACTATACTATGCCATTTACTAGTAAGAATAATAAGTGCACTTCCTTATTACTTATTTAACCAAAAAATGAATTGTGAGATGTTGGAAACTGATAAATTGCATCCTGGAATGACTGTGATGATGATGGATGACAAACACGCTGACTAAATGATATATGCGAGACATAGTGCCTACTTTAAGTGCATAAAGTATGTAATTTGGGATGTGTGTAGATGTGTAAATACACTTCTGTGTGTGTTTGTGTTTCAGGAAGGACCAGGCGAGTGGCTGACTCTAGATTCTCAAGTTATAATGGCAGATAATGAAATCTGTGGCACCAAAGATCCAACCTTTCATCGTTTGCTTCTGGACACACGCTTCGAACTGCCACTGGGTCAGATTATATGTGTGTGTGTGTGTGTGTGTGTGTGAGACCCGCTTTCACTCTGAAGAGTCTTCTCCATTACATACTCCGTAGATATGACATCTAAGATACGACCTCAGGCTAAGACGTCTCTTCTGTGTGTGTTTCTCCCATAGACATCCCAGAAGAAGAGGCGCAATACTGGGCCAAAAAACTGGAGCAGCTCAATGCCATGCGAGACCAGGATGTGAGTCTGTCGTCTCTCTGTGCTGTAGTTTCTCCATAAAACACAAACATACACTTTTCAAAACAATTACATCTGTAAATTAACCTAATGTGTTCACAATCGCAAATCAAAGACAAACTTGATGCCATGTTGTCATACATAGTAGTGCTGGGGAATATAGCACAAAAAAAGGCGGGAAAAAAATCTCAATATTTTTTCAAATTATTACAGTATTTAATATTTGTAAATACATTTTTTTTTGCCCCCTACATATTTGAAATTGTTTACTGCAAATCAGCACACACTCATACACACACACACACACACACGCAAATATATATATAGAGCAATAAACAGTAAAACTAATTTAGACAGTGTGACTACTTATTGCTTTTTTTTTTACTAAATGAAAACAATATAACATTAAGAATAATATTTACTTAAAGGTACTTAAATTATACTATATTAGAAGTGCAACATTTCTTACAAAAAGTTACAACAACAACAAAACAAGTTCTTTGAAGAACAAAGAAACACATTACATAGAAAAAGTGGCTGGAGTGTCTTAAAAAGACTCAATTTCACTAATTAAAGCCTTAAAAGATCTTAAATCAGAGACAGAAATTCTTAAAGTCATAAAGTCATGGCATTAAATGTTGCATGCACTGCAAAACTGAATATCTTAACATGTATATTTGTTTTGCTTCAATACGAATATCTTAATTTCATTACATAAAGGTACATTAGATTGAGATGCAAAATAAGCATTGCTTTCTGATAAACCAAACAAAATTAACAGCTTTTATGCATAAAACATGAACAAATATCTTGTTTTCTTTCGGTTCATATCATGAGTTTAATCTGGCAGGTTTGATATGTGGCTAGTGTTTGATATGTGTGTGATTTGTGTTGCAGGATTCATATCAGGAGGTTCAGGAGAGGCCACTGTCTGTCCCAGGAACACAGTGTTGTGAGTGTGATACATGCTTCAAATTAAAGCCTAAATCATTACCAAATTATCCATAATATTTAATTTCCCCTTCCTTCACGTGCTATATCCGACTTAAGACTGTCAATGGATAATTCAGCTATTCTCATTCAGATAATTTCAAGCTAATCTTAGTAAATGCTGCTTAGTAAATGATTAAAGTAACCACATCTTGACCATACAAGCTAGAAATTGTGTCTGATGTTCATTTATTTTTTAGCGCATTAATATTTTTCAGTCCTTCCTGTATCGTACGTGAGTCACTGTTAATGGGATTCAGAAGTAAATCAAGCAGAAAGCATGAATTGAGCTCTGACTTACTGTGACTCACGCTCTTATTTCACACAAACACACACACTCTGCTGACACAGCTCCCAGGGGGCGGGGCTAGGCAGCGGGGCCTTCTGATTGGCTGAGACACGCAGCTGGGAATCATCACTGGATGGCAGCCAAAAGCACTCAAATCACACAACACTGAGTCATCAAACCCGTACTTTACTCTGCTGCAGGAAGAGACACAGACAGAGTCGGTGACTACGTGAAAAATGATGTCATACTGAAAGATTAGATAGATGCGTGAGAGCCGGGTAAAATTACAGTAATTACAAATACAGTAATACTGTGAAATAGCTGTTTTCTGTGTTAAAGTGTAATGTATTTCTGTGATGCTCCGCTGTATTTTCAGCATCATTCCTTCAGTCTTCAGTGTCACATGATCTTCAGAAATCATGACAATATGATGATTTACTGCTCAAGAAACATCTCTGATTATTATCAGTGTTGAAAACAGTCGTGCTGCTCAATATTTTTTGTGAAAACCGTGATACTTTTTATTTTTCTGGATTATTTGATTAATAGAAAGTTCAGAAGAACAGCATTTATTTGAAAATAGAAATCTGGATGTAAATATTTTTTATTTAAAACTTAAATACCTAAATATATTTTTAAAAAATGTACATTTTGGGTAATATTATTATTATATAAAAAAAAAAAAAAAAAAAAAAAAAAAAAAATATATATATATATATATATATATATATATATATATATATATATATATATATATGTATTTTTTTATTTTTTTATTTAAGTATTATTAGATAAAATAAATATATTTAGTTAGCAATATGTAAGTGCCTACAACTTACAGAAAATATATTTATATGTTTTTCCATAAATAAATTTTCCGTAGGATGTATTCACTTTATATACTTTATACATTTTTTTATATACTATATATATAATACTGACCCCAAAAAATTCTGTACATTAATTTTTTTGCCTTGCAAATATTTATTTATTTAAAATAAACCTTCTTAAACTAAACCTTCTTAAACCTTTATAACAATGTCTCAAGCATTTATAAGTCATTGTAAAATCATAGATGCTTCATTTAAATCCGGTAAAAATATAAACAAATCACTGTATGATATAGTTTAGCATAAGTGTGTTTATTCATTTGTATCTAAATATTTTGTCAAGGCAAGTAAAAATATTATCTAAAATCTCTGCATGGTTAAGAAGTAGAAGTAGTTTTGAATGTTGTATAAAATAAATAATCAGTATTATATCGAGCATCGCCCATGTTTATGCTTCACTGTTGTCTCTGGAAAGACTCTGAGTGCAGACTTACAGTGTGTTCTTTTCAGGGCAAACCCAGGTTAAGCGTCAGCATTGCATTGTGGGTAATTCTCTGTCTTCTCTTGTCTCTCACAGGTAACTGGTGGGGCGACCAGCAGAGTGAGTTTACATATCTATCATCATAAAATTATTAATATGACATCTACTTTCCTATTGGTTTTCCCTTTAGTTAACATCACCAGAGTGGATTTACTCACTGATCGAGCATTTCATGCTTGAAGGCCGTGGATTTGTAATTATTTCTAAGGCTTTGAAAATTGAAAATGTAAAGACGTTAGCATGCAGAAGTGACCGAGAGACTTTTAGCACGCTAAAATATTTAGTTTAATATTTATTTCAGCACCACATTCAGATATTTTGGATATTTCTTAGGCTTTACAAGTATTGTCACTTATACAACAGATTCAAATACTGAAAGATGAAACTTTTAATACTACAGCCATAATAACTTAAAATTAAAATCCATCACTTCGTGTGAATACAGTAAAAATTTAACTAATAGATGATTGCCATATTTGCATTTTGTTTAATCGTAGTACATTAGGACTGTTTGTCTTTGTATTACAAGTTAAAATATGTAAACGAGGCTTTATCTAATTAGTCATGCACTCATTTGCATATATTTCCAGAATAAAAGCCTGAACACTGGATGGAGCCCGGTTAAAAATTATTTTATAAATTAGGTTTTTACAGAGGTGATTTTTAATCACTCCATAAAACAGAAAATACTGTGAAATCCAGAAAAATAAGAAAATAAAAATCATGTTTTTAAGGAATTTAAAATCAGTCAAAGGACTGTTATGGAAGCAAAACGGCACATCGCACTTCTCGAGTAACAGCAGCTCATGACAGATGTGTTTGTGTGTAGATTTAGGAAAGCAGATGTGTCTTTGTGTGTAGACAATGATCCAGACAGCGCGATGGATGACCGAGACAGTGATTACCGCAGTGAGACCAGTAACAGCATCCCACCGTCGTTCTTCACCGCATCTCAACCCAACGCCTCGGTCCACCAGTATCCCATGAGCCACCAGCACCACAGTCCCAGCGCCCCAAACAACCACTGCGACCCGGTCTACGATCACCAGACAGGCATCAGGTGAGAGAAAGAGAGCAAGTAATACTTAATATTTACTTTCTTAATTTTAGAAATTAAGTTTTTCTTGTTGTGCCTAATCTCTCGCTCACTTCCCGTCCTCCTCCAGCCCGACCGGGAGCTACGCATCCTCAGCCGAGCTCAGTCACTGCAGTTCTCAACTGAGCGAAGAGTACGGCGAGCGAGAACTTTACGACGAGAACGACTCGTACCACTCCTGCCACTCGTCCGTGTCCTACAGCAAGGGCTCGCCGGACTGGGACGAGATGCAGGGCACGTACAGCGATGAATGTGTCTACAGTAAAGATGAAGGAGGAGAAGAAGGTGCTCTTTATGAGGAAGAAGATGCTGACCTGTATCCAGAGGAGGTGGACATGTTCGAGGGCGAGGAGGACTTCAACTACGTCAATGAAGAATTGGATCCAGTTGACGAGGACCAAGAGCTTTCGTTCACTCCAACCGCTCCAACGCTTGATGTCCCATCAGCTACCAGACCTCCTCTGGAGAAACAGACCTCGCTTCACCAACAGTCTCAAAACGCCAGCCAACCTCAAGTCCAACAGTCCAATCAGACTCAACCCAAACCCCCAAACCAACAAGTTCCCACCCCCCAAAAACAGCAGTCCTCAGGCCCACTCACTTCGGTTCAGTCCTTCTTCGCCATGGCTAAGCCATTGACTGCTGTGTTTGGTTTGGGTGGATCTACTCCTTCTCCACCAACAACACAATCCCAACCTCCACCAACTCAATCCCAACCTCCACCAACTCAATCCCAACCTCCACCAACACAATCCCAGCCTCAGATGGCTCCACCTCCTGCTCCTGCCACCCAACAGATGCCTCCACCATCAAACAAATCCCCTGAGCTTCCCACTCCTGCCCCAACATCCAATTCCAAACCTGCACTAGAACCTAAACCTCCATCCCTGACCGTGGAGAAACCGCCAACGGTAGAGCCACCAATGGAGGAGGAACCTCCACTTCAAGAAGATGGCTTTCACGTGGAAGAACCTCCAGATGAGGAAATAAAGATTGAGAGTCCACCTCCATCTCCTCCTTTTGAAGAGGAGGAACCAGTACCTGAACCTGAGAGGTGCCACAAATATCTCAATAACTCCTTGTTGTTCCAAGATGTTCACACGCCAGATTTACTGGTAATGGTGATTGATCTAGGTTCCAGGCAGCTGATTAGTATCCAAAACCCGTTTAAAACCAGCAAACCAGAGTCAATTGGCCACCTAAAATGCACAAACCAGATTCATTAGATGATTTTAAAGCTGTTTTTAGGATTTTTGACTTGGTTTAGATGGTTTGCCATTAGGATGCATGAGCTGATTGGTGTCCAAAACCACTTTAAAACCAGCAAACCAGAGTAACTTGGTCAGTAAAACACACAAGGCACATTTTTTGGATAATTTAAAGCTGTTTTAAGGATTTTTGATTGGGTTTAGATGGTTAAACAGCTTGTCTTTAGGCTTGATGAGCAGATTGGTGTCCAAAACCATATTAAAACCCGCAAACCAGACTCACTTGGCCACCTTAATTGCACAAACCACATTTATTGGTTGATTTAAATGCTGTTTTTAGGATATTTCACCTGGTTTAGATGGTCAACCAGCTTGTATTCCAGCCTGACCATCTGATTACTGTCCAAAACCCCTGAAAAACAGCAAACCAGACTTGCCTGACCAATTAAAACACACAAACTACATTTATTGATTGATTTAAAACCTGTTTTTAAGATATTTAAACCAGTTTAAGTGTCCAAAACCCATTTAAAACCAGCAAACCAGAATAATTTGGCCACCTTAAACGCACAAACCAAGGTCAACCAGCGTATCTTCCAGTCTGACCAACTGATTGGTGTCCAAAACCAGTTTTAAAACCAGCAAACCAGATTAGCCTGACCAGCTAAAGTACACAAACCACATTTATTGGTTGATTTAAAATCTGTCTTAAGTATATTTCACCTGGTTTAGAAGGTCTACCACCTTGTTTTAAAGCATAACTCGCTGAAAAGTGCCAAAAACTCCTATAAAACCAGCAAATCAGACCAGTTAAAATGAGAAAACAACATTTATTGGAAGATTTAAAAGCTGTTTTAAGGATATTTTACTTGGTTTAGATGGTCTACCAGCTTGTCTCCCAGTCTGACCAGCTGTTTTTTATTAATAGCATAGTTAGGCGAGGGAATTGTTAGACTAATGTTGCTGCTTTATTCATGCAAACCGTCTTGTTTGTCTGCAGTGAACCTGTGAAGGAGGAGCCGAAAGAGCCGGTGGATCCGGCGGTCAGAGCTAAAGAGAACTGGTTACGACTCTTTGAGAAAGTCCGACAGCAGTTACAGGAGGTGAGACTTACACTTCTGTAGCAAATCAGAACTGAGCCAGTTTACTTCCTGAAGTTTTGTTAGCGTTTTCTTCCACGTAAAAAAAGATGCTTGTCACTTAAATCGAATCTTCACGAACCTCACATTCATTTTCTCTCAGTTTTATTCAGAAATGTCTCACGTTACGGAAGTAAAATGAGCTGTTTTTATATTTTCATACACATTTTCTCGGTGCTTATAATGCGATGGAAAACCATGCTAATGCTAACGGCGTTCTAACCGCTGTCATTATTATTTTGCAGTTTGCCACGTCTTCTTTGCTTCTTTTTTGTGTGCGCTATTCTGTTGACTCTTTATCCTTTTGTCGTCTGTCTGTATCCCACCGTTTTGTCATCTTTCCAGTCTCTTTTCATTGCTTTAGCGATTTGCATGTTCGCTCAGATGACCCATGATTGGACGAGACTGTCAGGTGGGTCCGTTGTTAGTGGTGTGAACATCCTGTGGTGGTTTTGGTGTGAGTTTCTGACCTGTGTAAAATATAAGCTGAAATAGCATTAGCCACTCATCAAAAATTGTATTTCCTGTTTTTTATGCAATTGCAAACAGCACAAAATCAATGCATCCCAGCTAAAATAACAAATGTTTTGCAAATGTTCCAAGAATGTTATTATGAAACAGTAATTTCTGAATGTTCAAATTATATTTTTTTCAAAACTTACTATTTTTTTTAATATATAATGCAAAAGTTATGTGAATGTTAAAAACGTCTAGTTTTTCCAATGTTTTAAAAACTCTTTTTTTGTTTTTTTGTTTTTGTTATTTGAATGTTACCTGAATTTTTAAATTTCAATTTTTTATTTACTTTTTTTCTGGGCGGGGGGTTTTGCAGACATTAAAGGAATAATTCACCCAAAAATGAAAACTACCCCATGATTTACTCACCCTCAAGCCATCGTTTTTTGTTTTTTTGTACAACAGTCCAAAAGAAGTCCAATAAAGTGCATCCATCCATCATAAAAATGTCCCACACGGCTACAAGCTTTGAATAAAGGCCACCTGAAGCGAATTAATTAATGCATTTTAGTAAGAAATATACATATTTTTTTTTACGTCATCCACCGGACTGAACACGCGTACAAGATTAATGTATATAAAGTTATAAATATGGATATTTTTCTTATTCCGTTATTCACTCTCCAGAGCTGTGTGAGGCACTTTTTATGATGGATGGATGCACTTTATTGGACTTCTTTTGGACTATTGAAAAATAACACCAATTCACTAAATATAATATTTAATGTAAAGAAATTGAAATGCTGTAACAATATAGCTGCTAAAAAGATGTTTGTAGCTGCTAAAATACTTTTATTGGCAGATTTTCATTACCTTTGGAAATGAATGCCAAATTTAGTTTTATTTTAAAAGAAGGGTCTTCAATGCACTTAAACACTGATGATCAATTAATATGATTTTGTTGATGGTCGAGGACGATATCTAGAGATGAGGGTGATTGGATTAGTTGGTTGTAAAATAGCTGAAACACATTGTTCATTTGTTAAATGCTGTATTAAATACTTTATTGTTCATTTAATGATCTTTTACTTCTGTTTTTATTTATTTATTACACTAGCCTCATTGCTGAAGAGATTTTTTTCATTGTTTATTGGTGTTTTTTTAGTGTGATGTACTATTTTTTATTTTTAGAAATTTTTATGTTTTTCTTTTTCATATTTTGCATAATCAGTTTAGTTTAGTTTACTTTTTTATCGTTTTAAGTGTTTAGTAATTTAAATGGTATTTTTGTCTTTTTTTTTAAATGGTTATATAGTTTTGATGTTTTTTTAAAAGTTAGATTTAGTTATTTTAATACTTTAAGTCAAACTAAACATTTATATTGAGTCATTTAATGTTTATTCAATTATTTCTAAAATAAATATACATTTACAAAATGCATTTATTTAATGCTTAGTATATTACAAATAAATGTACATATTTATGTATTTAATAAAAATACCTTGCAGTTGTATTTTTAGTGCTATACTTAAAGTCTGCTAAATTATAACAAATAATGTATTACCTAATGCACTTTAATTGTGCATAAGTCCATTTAAAGATATACAGAAGTATATTTTATTGTGCTGATTATTGCAAGGTACACTTAAAGACTGATATTATTCAATCCTCATGAATAGTGACATTAAAACACATTTTAGGCTTAATGTGCTAATATTTAGACTGAGCTAATAAAACTAATAATGAAATGTTTCTCTCTTTCTCTCAGGCACGAGGAGAGACAGACTCTCAGTCGCTGTGGTTTGGTAAAGGAGGGTAAGTCAAAGCTTTGACTGAATGCATGAACTAAATAAAACGCAATGGTTAATAATGCATAAATGCAAAAATAGCAATTCAGTATAAATCAGAGATGACATTTTGGCTCTGCGCTCTCTAGTTAGAGAGTGAATGTTGATGGTAATTGAGAGCCATGCATAATGGTTATAATGGTGATGAGCAGGCAGTGAACGGATGTGATTTTCTGCATACGGTTAAGGAAGGGAAGTTATTTTTCATGCAACTTTATTCTTATGATTGTTTGTTTCTCCAGGATGGGTGGAGCGCTGTATAGCATCGACAGCATGCCTGATCTGAGGAAGAGGAAGACCATTCCTCTGGTCCGAGATCTGGTGAGAAAACACTTTGTGTTTCTCTAATATTCAGCTCATCATTTAAATGTGAATAACAAGTTTTTGTCTCGTTTTCTTTGCCTCTGCTGTCTCATACTCAGGCTATGGTAAGGATCTGTACTATTTATTGCATATTAAGGCACCGTTTGTTTTTCTTTCTGTAAATATTGCCATTTATAAGTTCACATTTTTATAGCGTTTGTCCAGGAGGGAGATTTTTATTGCTCTTTCGTAATGATGATGACGTTGTTGATATCTCTTCTGAAGCTCTAGAGGAGACTCGTGTGAGATGACTGGGTTCTTTTCTCATCTGAGAAGTCTCCATTTGTTCTCTGTGTAATGAGAAACAGCTCATAATGAGATATGAATGGCATCTCCTGTGTGATTTTTCAGTCTCTAGTGCAGAACTCTCGTAAGGCTGGCATCACGTCTGCTATGGCCTGTAGCACACTCAACAATGAGGAGCTGGTAAGTGATGGGTCTCTCTGGAAGATGTAACTTTAAATAAAAAATGCAATGCAAAAATTTACTCGTCTAAAAGTAAAGGTGCTGCTGCATGTAAAATCTGTGCACTGTGCACTTGGAGAAAAGCGCCGTGGTGCCATAAGTATATGAGTCTCTTAATAATAAAAGAATGATTAAATAAATATTAAATAATTGTTTAACGCTATAACTAATTTTAATTTTGGATAAATTAAATGTCATGGTGATGAGCGGAGAGATTTGTTCTGATTAAAAACAAACAAAGGATATTTAGTTTTAGATAAATACAAATAATAAATAAATGAAAATAAGAGGAATTCTATATATATATATATATATATATATATATATATATATATATATATATATATATATATATATATATAGTAAAAAAAAAATCAATAATTATAGTTTTCAAAACAAATATTTTACATGCATTAAGGTAGAAAATATAAAACATTTTTTATTTTTATTCCCACATAAACTAAATGTCATGGTAATGAGTGGAGAGATTTATTCTGATAAAAAAAATATATATATTAATAAATATAAAAAATATCAATAATTATAGCTTTAATTAAAAAATATATATATTTACATGCATTCTGGTAGAAAATATTAATAATATATTTTTTTTACATTTTATTTTTATTCCCACATAAACTAAATGTCATGGTAATGAGTAGAGAGAGTTATTCTGATTAAAAAACAAACAAAATAATAAATATAAAACAAATTACAAATAATACATTTATTTATAAAATATTGATTTATATTATCGACTTTGAATTACAAAAATGTTTTATGAAACTGAACACAAAGTATATTGTTCGGCCATAAAAGTATAAACGAGGCTGAATGCACATGACAGAATCACTAAAACCTAAACTAAAATTAGAAATTAAGTCTGAATATATAAAACTGAAAGCTAATTTAAAATATGAATACGTACTGTAATAGTGCATATATAGTCCTAAAGTAGCGCTGGTGTGTTTGTGCTCATGCAGAAGAGTCACGTGTATAAGAAGACGCTGCAGGCTCTGATCTACCCCATCTCCTGCACTACGCCGCACAACTTCGAGGTGTGGACGGCCACGACACCCACCTACTGCTACGAGTGCGAGGGTCTGCTGTGGGGCATCGCGCGTCAGGGCATGCGCTGCTCCGAGTGCGGCGTCAAGTGCCACGATAAGTGCCAGGACCTGCTCAACGCCGACTGCCTGCAGAGTGAGACTTTAATGCTTTCAGGGCGTTCACACCAGATGCGACTTGTGCGAATAAATCGCGCTGTTCATGCGTAGTTGGACGCTTGAACATTTTGAGTTTACTCGCTTTATTCGTGCGTGAAACTCACTTCACAACAGATGTGAATTCGCGTCATGGGAGGGGCTTCTGCCAGTTGAGTTCACGCAGCATTGTGATTTCAACCACCATTTATTCGGATAATTTTCAAACAGTTGTACAGTTGTACAATATGCTATTTATTTATAAAGACAGCGCCTATTTAAAAAAGTTTTGCAGATTTTGTAGACGATCAGCTCCATGCTTTTGTGGTTAAACATAAAATATAATTCCTCCATTGTTGTTTCGGATTTTGTTACATCGTAATCACATCACTACTAGAGGAAGCTCCTGATTGGTAAATGCGGCACAATGTTTCGCCAAAGTTCAGATTTGAAAATTGCGCGATTTGCGGGAATCACGCGTTACGCGCGTCAAAATGCCAAAACGCTCAATTCGTGCCGTGTCATTCGCACCACCACATTCACGCGAATTGCGCCGCAGGATGTCTTTTCGCGTCTTTGCATTGTAAATCTCTCGCGCTTAACATTTCATTTGCGTCTGGTGTGAACGCACCAGAGTGTGTCAATGTGCAAGAACACATTTTGATACATTTCTTCTTTAATTAAATTTTATTTTACTCCTTGTTAGTAACTTGTAGTGTAGCTAACTGGTGGTAAAAATAAGCAAAAACTATAAATTTGTGAGCAATGCAAAGTTTCTTGAAAATTTGTGAATGAACGTGAAAGCAGAGATATATAATTTTTGCTCCTTGCTCATTTGAAGTGGAACTTATCTATTTTTTTTTTAAATATATATATTAATGAAATGTGATTAGTATATTGACGAGTCATTAAAATAATAATAAATAATAAATAAATATCAATAAATATAATATAAAATACATTTGAGAAATTGTTTTAAATATGTTTTATTTTTAAATGCATTCAATAATAATTCAGTAGCAAACTGAACATAGAGTATATTTAGTCATTAAAATAATTATAAATAATAAATAAATATAACAAATATCAATAAATACAATATGAAATAAATTTAAATAATTGTTGTTTTTCTAAAGGCATTAAAAAAATTCAGTAATAAATTGAACATATTGTTTAATCATTAAAATAATTATAAATAATAAATAAATTGCTATAAATATAATATAAAATGCATTTTAATAATTGTTGTTTTAAATAATAAACGCTTTAATGTTTAAATGCATTCAATACGAATTCAGTAATAAACTGAGCATAGAGTATATTGAGTAAATGCATGCATTAAATGTCACCCAGTGTGTTAATATTAGATTTAAATGTCTTAAACATGATATAAGTTGTGCTTGTGGAACTGATGGACAGGAGCTGCTGAGAAGAGCTCGAAGCACGGCGCTGAAGACCGAACGCAGAACATCATCATGGTTCTGAAGGACCGCATGAAGATCCGCGAGCGCAACAAACCCGAGATCTTCGAGCTGATCCAGGAAGTGTTCGACATCCCCAAGGCGAGCCACGGGACGCAGATGAAACAAATCAAGCAGAGCGTTCTGGACGGGACGTCAAAGTGGTCGGCCAAAATCAGCATCACATGTGAGCTCAGAAGTACAGTTATCAGTGATTTCAAAATATGTTTGCATCGTCCCTCAAGAAATGATTTCCTCTGTGTCAGTGGATTGTGCTCAGGGTCTGCAGGCGAAGGATAAGACGGGTTCGAGTGACCCATACGTCACGGTTCAGGTGGGCAAAACCAAGAAGAGAACCAAGACCATCTACGGCAATCTCAATCCCATCTGGGACGAGAGCTTTCACTTGTGAGTGCATGAATAGAAATGCTCATGTTCACAATTAATCTGTTTTGTTTCTTTCTTTTTTAACTTATTTTCAGTAATCCGACTTTTTCTTAAAAAGCACACATTTGCTTTTTTATGAGGTACAGAAAGATTTAGTTTTACTTATATGTACACAAGAAAAATATAATTTGATTACAAAAATAAATGTAAAAAAGAAATGCAAAGATAACAAAAAATAAATAAATGAAACAAAACTTTCTTAAAGGGATAGTTCACCCAAAAATTGTATTTTCCTCACCCTCAAGGCATTTTAGGTGTATATGACTTCTTTCAGATGAATTTAATCAGAGTTATGTTAAAAATAGTTCTGGCTCGTCCCAGCTTTATAATGGCAGTGAATGGGTGTTATTTTTGTGTGCATCCATCCATCATAAAAAGTGCCTCACACGACTAAGGGGAGTGAATAAAGGCCTTTGGTTCCAATCGGGCAAAAAACCTAGGATTAGTTTGCAAAAGTAGCTTTTTAACATATGTGTGAATAACAATTGAACGATTTGATTGACAGCAATGGTTCTTGAGGCAAAGTTGTGCATTATGAGGAGATCTATCAAATTATGTTCATATTGTGTTGATATGTTGAAACACCTAGTGATAACAGAGCCATAAAACTCATTAGCACCAACTAGTGGCCGATTTCTTTCGAAATTCTTATATCTGAAGCGAATCGATGTGCTTTTGTAAGAAAAGTATCCATATTTTAATCTTTATAATATAATCACCGATCGATATTAATGCTTGTCCGCTTGTCCGATGACGAATGATTCAGATTTGATTACTTTCAGTGTAAACGGTGACTAATAACGGATCATGTATTGACTTACATTTTAGACACGTTTTTGCTCCATTTCGCTAACAAAAACAGTTCTAAGCAAAGCAGCGGATCTCACAACAACACACAACAGTCTTTCGTTACTAAATGATTCATTTGTGAACGAGTCAATGATTCAGTGAGCCATTTGTATAAACGGTTACTTGCTTCATTTGTTGAATGAATCAGCCGTTTGAACGAATCGGGTGAATCAATGATTCACTCATTAAGAAAGTGACTTACCACTACCTACTGGTGGTTTAATTTCATATATAAAAGAATCATTGCAATTTTCCAACATTTCATATTTGTGTCAAAAAAGTAAAACATTAATTTTAATAACATTATTTATGCATTTGGACAGATGGAGTTTGTTGATACTGATTTCATTTGAATATAGTGTATTATTATTCTAACTTAATATATTGATCCAGTGTAAAAATTCGACGTAAATGGAGACATGTACATTTAATCAGATTGGGAAAATATTGTCCTTCATAAAGTTAAAAAGTGTAACGGCAATCAATTTAAGGCAAATATACAAAAAATGCTGATTAACGTAATACCTGATAAAGCACTGATGAGACTGCTTTAGAAAAAATTACATTTGTGCCGAAACAAAACAAAACACTTTTTTCCCCCAGACAAGTAACTTTTTTACTCGGACAAGTGAATGATTGATTTACTTGACGAGCTCATGTTCCCTGATAATATTATATACAATTTTTCATTCTTTCGTTAATTTTTTATTATTGTTTTCTTTTTAATTGTAAAGTTCTATTAATTTAGTTGTGTTTTTGTCCTTTTTATTTATTTATTTATTTTGTAAATATGTATCTTTTGTTTTTATTAAGTTTCAAGTTTTTAGATTTAGTTTTTATAGTACCTCAAGTGGAACCAAATGAAAATCAGAAAATATGCCAATTTTTATTTATTTCAAAGTTGATTATATATCATGCAGAGAAACACTACTATATTTTTATTAACGTTTTATATTTAATTTTTAAGTTAATTTTTTTTATTTTTCTGTTTTTGGGGATTTTTCTTTTTTAATATGTCTATATAGTTTTTTATTGATTCTTATTTCAGTTGTATTTATTTATTAGTTCAACTAAATGAAAATTAGAAATGTTGCAAATAGCTAAAATAAGTTTATTTATCTATTTATTTTTTTCAACCAATAATTTTTTTTTAAATAGTTTTTTATTCAGTCAGCGATGATAAGCCAGTTGTGTCTCTGGTGTGCAGTGAGTGTCATAACTCTTCCGACCGGATAAAGGTGCGCGTCTGGGACGAGGACGATGATATCAAGTCTCGTGTGAAGCAGAGGTTCAAGCGGGAATCCGATGACTTCCTGGGACAGACCATCATTGAAGTGCGAACGCTGAGTGGAGAAATGGACGTCTGGTACAACCTCGGTGTGTCAGAGTCATTGCATGGTTATTTCTGCAGCATCTTTATGAATATGATCTTGGAGGAATTATTCGACTCTCTCTCCTTCTCTCTGAACAGATAAGCGCACTGATAAGTCGGCCGTGTCCGGAGCGATCCGCATGCACATCAGTGTGGAGATCAAGGGAGAGGAGACCGTGTCTCCGTACCACGTTCAGTACACATGCCTGCATGAGGTACATGCACAAATTACACTTATTAAACATTATATTTAGATATAGTACGTGTTTTTGATGCATCAGCCCAGCTAGCATGGAATGGAGGTGCCGTAGGTTTTTTAAAAGTTATATAAATGTTGGAACGAAATATTCTTAAAGTAATGTTTATGGAACATTCCTACAGCGTTTTTCAAAATACGTCCTTGTGATGTTATTTGTAATTGATGAACATTCTAAGAAACTACTGTTTGTTACTTTCAAATCATAATCACAACTAGGAAACTTTTTAACATTCTTAGAATTTGATTAGAATTTAAATTCATTTGTGCTTTTGGCGTTAGTATTAGTTTCTTTTTAAATATTTATATTTATTTATTTCGTTTTTTTATATTACAGTTAGCAATTTTGATGTATCAACTAAAACGTATTGCAGTTATTTGGTAAAACTTTTTTTAAAATTCTAATATTTTTTAGTTAAATTACATTTATTAATAATCTTTTACTTTTCTATTTTAATTTTTAATTTGAGTAAATTTTTTTATATATATTTTTAACTTTAGTGAATTTTTATTTTTATTTTAGTAATTTGGTTATGTGCTTTTTTCATTGTTCTTTTTAAATAAAATGTATTTTTATTTCAGATTTAGTTTGAGTTATTTATTTATTTACACTTGTTAATTTTAGTGCTTTAACATAAACTTGTTTCAGTTAGTTGCCAAGGCAAAGTTTCTATTTATTTCATCCCATATTTATATTTAACTTTATTTCAGCTTAATTTCAATTGTAATAGTTTTATTTTTAGTTAATGATACAAACCCTGCTGGAAACCCATCACTCACACCTGGTTAGGATGTAATGTAAAACTAACTCGGCATAAAGAGCCTCATCTTCAGGATTTTTTGAAAACCGAGTCTTCTACCCATGTTGCTTTGCAGCACATCTTCAACCACACAACAGAGAAGCAGAACAGTGGCGTGGTGAAGATCCCAGATGCTAAAGGCGATGATGCCTGGAAAGTGTACTTCGATGAGACGGCGCAGGAGATCGTGGATGAGTTTGCCATGAGATACGGAGTGGAATCGATCTATCAGGCCATGACGTAAGCAGAGAACGAACGAACAAACAACTGAATGCTTGAAAGAGATATTCTTTCCAGCATATAATAAGTTAACCTAATAAATGTTAATCGTTAAAAGTTGCTGTCCTGTGGAGCCTCTAATGGTAAATGGTGCTCTGAAATAATATTAAATTTCAGTGCAAAAGTTGAAGGTTTTCCCGGAAAAACTTTTCTTGCACTCGCAATTCTGTTGCTTACTCTCTGCAAATATTTTTTGGGAAAATACTGATTGAAATAATATGAGATGGGACCAAATAATGACCATATTATGTTTATTATTTTATTAATTTAAAGAAGAAATATTGATAATTTTTCTTATGAAGAAATAAATGTTATGAAGACAATTTAAGATGTCATTAAATTTTATTTTAGTTTTATTGCAGAAAATATTTAGTTTTTTTATTACTATAAATATAATTAAAAAAGCTTTTTTTCTGATTGTAAAGCCAATATTTCTCATTTTAATTGAATATATTTTTAAGTTATATTGATATATCATTATTAAAAATAACAAACACTAAATTACAAAAAGTAAATATAAAAACTTGTCAAAAATATTAATTATAACTTTAACAGTATCTCACTGGTACTAAATTAACACTGGTTATCTACAGACCAGTGAGAGTTTAGTGTTAGTATTTAATTCACAGTAATGTTGGAGATCAGTTTCTACAATCATCTGTTCTTTCCTCTGAGTTTCTCTGGTGTTAATTTGTGTCAGTGAGTTGTTCATGGACACGTGTACTGTAGTCCGAGCGCACTGATGGAAACACCTCATTAGCTTTCAGTCACCAAAGACGAGTACGTCCATGATAATGAGGCAATGATTCATGTTGTGATCAGCGGTCAGGAGTCTCATGAGGCATTGAACGAAGTGTGTGTCGTGAGTATTAAAGAGAAACTCAAGCCTTGTTTAATCAATATTCCTCATCAGCTGGATGCTATCAAGACCTGTCTTTAAAATGATGATAAATTTGATATATATTTAGCTGACCGTACACTGTTTAAAATATAAAATGTAGAGCATCAATGAGATGTGGTCGATTATGGTAACTAGAGTCTGATGTGAGTTTTAATATTGTCATATTTCTCTAGAAGTCTTTGTCTTTTAAGCCACAGGGTCAAGAAACGTATGGTTTTAATTGTAGTTTGTAGCAAATCAGATTTCAGGCAGAATTACTGTAATGTGATGTCGTACCTTCCTTGGGTTGAAAATTACTTTTATTGGGGACAAGTTTTTTTGGGAAAATTACTTGTAGTGCAGAAAAGATTTTGGTTTTATTGCAATAAAGATTGTGTTTGAAAATGTCTTGCAGAAAAGATTTTGGTTGAAAATTGCAAAAAATAATTATGAATGTATTGCAGAAAAGATTTTGGTTGAAAATGTATTTTATCGCATAAAGATTTTGGTTTTTATTGCAGAAAAGATTTTTGTTGAAAATGTATTTTATAGCATAAAGATTTTGGTTTTTATTGCAGAAAAGATTTTTGTTGAAAATTACTTGTATTGCAGAAAATATATTTGTTGAAAATTACTTATATTGCAGAAAAGATTTTTGCTTTATTGCAAAAAATAATTATCACTTGTATTTTAGAAAAGATTTTGGCTGAAAATGTTTTTTATCGCATAAAATATTTTGGTTTTATAGCAGAAAATATTTTGGTTGAAAATTACTTAATTTGCAGAAAATATTTTTTTTTCATTTCAGAAAATGTTTTTGTTTTATTGCAGAAAAGATTGTGGTTGAATATTACTTGTATTGCAGAAAAGATTTTGGTTTAAAATGTCTTAAATTGCAGAAAATATTTTTTTTGAAAATTTCTTGTATTACAGAAAATATTTTGGTTTAATTGCAGAAAAGATTTTGGTTGAACATTACTTGTATTGCAGAAAAGATTTTGGTTGAAAATTTCTTGTATTACAGAAAATATTTTGGTTTTATTGCAGAAAGGATTTTGGTTGAAAATTACTTGTATTACAGAAAATATTTTGCTTGAAAATTACTTGTATTGCAGAAAAGATTTTGGTTTTATTGCAGAAAAGATTTTGTTTGAAAATTTCTTGTATTGCAGAAAAGATTTTGGTTTAATTGCAGAAAAGATTTTGTTTGAAAATGTATTGTATTGCAGAAAAGATTTTGGTTTAATTGCAGAAAAGATTTTGGTTGAAAATGACTTGAATCCCAAAAAAGATTTTGGTTTAATTGCAGAAAAGATTTTGGTTGAAAATGACTTGAATCCCAAAAAAGATTTTGGTTTAATTGCAGAAAAGATTTTGGTTGAAAATTACCTTTATTAAAGAAAATATTTTAGTTGAAAATGACTCGAATCCCAAAGAATCTTTTGGTTTTATTGCAGAAAATATTTTTGTTGGAAAAATATTTGTTGTACAGAAAAGATTTTGGCTTTATAGTAAAAAAAAAAAAACTAACATTTTGTTTGAAAATCACTTGTATTGCAAAACATTTTTGGTTTTATTGTGGAAAATATTTGGGTTGAAAATTACTTGCATTGCAGAAAATGTCAGTAACCTTGTTCGTGTCTGTGTTCAGGCATTTTGCGTGTCTGTCATCGAAGTACATGTGTCCCGGTGTTCCTGCGGTCATGAGCACACTGCTGGCCAACATCAACGCTTACTACGCCCACACCACACAGTCCACCAACAACGTCTCTGCCTCCGACCGCTTCGCTGCATCCAACTTTGGGGTCAGTTCATATTTCAACCACAAAATGACTTGTAAAACGCTAGTAATGTAGATTTCAGAAACCTTGCTGTTGGGATAAGTTACACTTATGTTTGGACCCAGTAAGTTTTTGTTTTAAATAAGTTCATACATTTATTCAAGGATGCATTAAATTGATCAAAAGTGATCGTAAAGACATTTATAATGTTACAAAAGATTGGTGTTGGCACAGAGGTTAACCAGAAAAATTAAAAATGGCACGTCATGACATAAAGGTTGCAGACCCCAGGTTTAACAGATATTTACAAGGAAAACTGTTATTTTTAATTGTAATAATATTTCACAGATTTACTATTTTTGAACAAATAAATGCAGCCTTGGTAAGCAGAAGAGACTTCTTTAAAAAACATTCACGTGTCAACTATTTTTTGCAGAAAGAGCGGTTTGTGAAACTGTTGGATCAACTGCACAACTCTCTGAGGATAGACCTCTCTATGTACAGGGTTTGTTCACATATTCAGTAATATATCGCTGATACAAGGACCTCTATATCTACTGAGCACTGAAGAGTTGTGTTGTGGAGTGTGTCTGTGTTTCTAACGGTTGTGTGTTTGTGTTTCAGAATAATTTTCCAGCCAGCAGTCCGGAGAGGCTGCAGGATCTGAAGTCCACTGTAGATCTTCTGACCAGCATCACTTTCTTCAGGATGAAGGTTTGTTCTGGTGACAGATCTTAAATTATTTAATGACATATGAGTAGTTGTGCCTTATTTTTGCATTATATAATTTTCAGCAACATGTATAGGCCTTTAATGTCATCGAACATGAAATACCAATTATATCAATAAATAATAATAAATAAAAAAACAATTGAACATGTCAAGACAGATTCAAACAAAGAGAGAAAAAAATCCTAAATCACAAATAATAAATAATGATGATCATAAATAATTTAATAAATAAAAATAAATAACTATTTTAACAATGCAGATTCAAACAAACTTCGATTTGCATAAAAAAAAGAAAGCATCACAATTAATAAATATAGCTGCAAGCAGCGATGGCGGGCTCAAGCCACCAATGCCATCGCCACCCCGGTGGCATCAGGTAAACTGTGCCCAGCGGGCACATGCATTCACAATATCCCTCTGGCAGTGAGGTTTTAAAGGATATGGCAGTTAAAGGGTTAATCCGAATCATCAAGACTTTAAAATCACATTCACAGAACAATATATATAACTTTAGTGACACTTTACAATAATATTTCATTTCTAAACATTATGTTAACATGAACAATATTTATATAGCATTCATTCATGTCAGTTAATATTCCAAACTTAAACATTAAAACATTGTTTTATTGTGATTTTTTTCCAAGCACATTTTACCAATTCCAAACCATATCAATCTTAATAACTACCATTATTTTTTATTTAATCATTTATGAGTGCTATACAATAGTCCAGGAAAGCTGGAAGAGAAAAACTCCTTATATTCATGTGTGCAGAATTATTGGGCATGTTTTCTTTTACAGATGAAATGCGCTAAAAAAAGAGTTTTAACTCTGTAAAGCCTGTGAGAAATATCAAACACAAATGCAATACAGAAATTGATAAGTTAAGACTTGGCCATTGTACAAAAAATGCTGACTGGGTCATGAGGTCAGAAAAGAAGAAGAAAAAAAAACAGGTCAAGAAGAACTGACAAAAAGAATTGCAAAATAATTAGGAATTAATGTGAAGATTAATTTTTAGTCAATTCTGCAAGACAGACTTTCAGGAAAGGAGGTGGAATAAAAAAGAGCTCCTAAATCTTAATCCTGGATTCTGGAAGATATATTCCTCAAACCATCGAACAAGAGGAGGTGGTGCTGGTCCTTCACGAGTCACTCCAATCTGTTCATAAAGCATATATATAAAGTCTTAATATATAGTATTTCACAATACTTCATGGTATTCTAATTAAATCATTTTTTTGAATCTTAGATCTCTCAGAACCTGACACAGAGTAATTCTGAGACTCCAGGAAAGTGGCAGTTCTGTAAAATGTTGGCGCTGGAGACTAAATGCTCCCTGATAGTTTCACACCTAATTCACTTAACACACACACACACACACAAACACACACACACACACACACACATTACCCACAGTGACAGAGGGACAGAGTTACATCAGATGTTTGATAGTTTTTTAATTTTCTATCATCCATATAGTGTTGTATAGTCATGAAACTATGCATATTTCCTCAGAATGACTTGTCTTCTATGTGTACATTTTTTTGAAGTGTTTAGAAGCTGCACTTAAAAAAATAAAAGACATTTACTATGGAGCCAGAAGAGTCTCAATAAAGATAAATGCACACACTACAGTCACATATGCACACATAGGATTCATACATGCACACACATAATTCATAAATACACACACAGGATACACAAATGCACACAAAATTCACAAATGCACACACAAAATTTAAAAAGCACAGAAGATTTACAAATGCATACAAAATTCAGAAATGCACACAAAATTCAGAAATACACACACAATTTAGAAATGCAAACAACATTTACAAATGCACTCAAGATTCACAAATGCACAGGACAAGATTCAGAAATGTATTTCTGATGCAAACACACATATATCTTGATTTACAAACTGCTTGCGGTCTGTGAACTTCACTGCATTTGTGTGTGAATTTTGAGACTCCCCTGACTTGGCTCGACACACAAATGCCTTTTTTTAAACAGGGAATGATCTGCAACCAATCAGATATCTCCCTTGTTTTAGCCAATCACAAGAATGCACCCCATGTGGGGGACTGTTTACTTATAAGCCAATCAGCGAACGACTCACTTTCCTCACGCAGCGAACGATTCACTTTCCTCAGCGAACGACTCACTTACCTCACACAGCCGGTGACCCACTTTGCGCAGCGAACGACTCACTTTCCTTACCCAGCGAGCGACTCACTTACCTCACGAGACACGCAGCGAACGACTCACTTTCCTCATGAGTCACCCAGCGAGCGACTCACTTTCCTCAGCGAACGATTCACTTTCCTCACGAGTCACGCAGCGAACGACTCACTTTCCTCACCCAGCGAGCGACTCACTTTCCTCAGCGAACGATTCACTTTCCTCAAGCAGCGAAGTTGAGCGAACGATTCACTTTCCTCACGCAGCGATCAACTCACTTTCCTAAGCGAACGACAGCCGGAGACCCACTTTTCGCAGCCAGAGAGCCAGTTTCCTCTTGCAGCGGACCACTGACTCTCTCTTCATGTAGGGACTGAATATTATAATTAAAGTGACTTCTATATTGCATTCAAAAGAGTATTTAGATATATTTAAATATTCATAAAGGTTTAAACATTTTTTTTTTTTTTACTTTCATTAAAATATTTCAATAAAATGAAATAATTGCCTATTGCAAATTTATGAATCCATGGTTAACTTTTTTTCTGCAGTCACTGGGCTATATGTATTGAGACATTTTTAAATTTATATTTAGTAAAAAATAATAAAAAATAAACCTGAATTGTAATCTAAACATCTGTATTTTCATACAATTTAATACAATTGCTGTGTGAACACGTTCATGTGATTGGCTTATAAGTAAACAATCCCCCACATGGGGTGCATTCTTGTGATTGGCTAAAACAAGGGAGATATCTGATTGGTTGCAGATCATTCCCTGTTTAAAAAAAAGCATTTGTGTGTAGAGCCAAGTCAGGGGAGTCTCAAAATTCACACACAAATGCAGTGAAGTTCACAGACCGCAAGCAGTTTGTGAATCAAGATATATGTGTGTGTGCATCAGAAATACATTTCTGAATCTTGTCCTGTGCATTTGTGAATCTTGAGTGCATTTGTAAATGTTGTTTGCATTTCTGAATTGTGTGTGTATTTCTGATTTTTGTGTGCATTTCTGAATTTTGTATGCATTTGTGAATCTTCTGTGCTTTTTAAATTTTGTGTGTGCATTTGTGAATTTTGTGCGCATTTGTGCATCTTGTGTGTGTATTTATGAATCATGTGTGTGCATCTATGAATCCTGTGTGTGCATATGTGAATGTAGTGTGTACATTTATCTTTATTGAGACTCTTCTGGCTCCATATTTACTGGTTACTTTTTTACTGTTATTTCAATAAATCACCACGACAAAACCATTCAAGCTATCCAAAATTCATTCGCACCTGTTCTGTAAGATAAATTCTTTAAACAGTGGTAAAAGAGGATGTGCTGCTGAACCTTCAAGAGTCACTCAAAACTTATCTGTCCATAAAGCCCATAAAGAATTATTTCTTAATATACAGTTCACAATACTTCAGCTTGTTATTCTAATTAAGTGAGGGTCATTTTATCAGTAAATACATAAAATTCATATTATTTTTCTTTGAAAGATTTCTATAAATGATTTAAATCATACTCGTTTCTACAATAATTATTTAAAAGTAATCCTATAGCTCCATCTGGTGGCCATTATTGGTACTAAGAATTGCAAGCTTGATTTATAAGTTATGATAGTTTTAATTTTATGCTGGCTCTTGAAAATGATAAAGCTATGAAACTTACTGTGCTTCCTTCAAATGATGACTTCTACATATATAAAAAATTATGAAGAGTTGAAATGAAAAATTTTAAAGATATCGTAAAATAACTATAGTATTTTTTTATGTTACTTTAATAAATCGCTATGGCCACACCATTTAAGGTATCCTAAACCCATTCGCAATTTAACATCTTCAGTATATTAGCATCATGTTGAAAAAGTTTGGTGTGAACTACTTATGTCTTCTCGGAGGAGTATGAATTCATTTTTACATGCTGATTTTATCATAAATCCACAATAAAATTTCTGAGTTCTGTATCAATCTGTGTTGTTGTTTGTTTATTTTTATTTTTATTTTTTTTTCATAGGAAGATAACTGAAAAGATTACTCTCCTTTTTAATAAATGTGCTTATAAACCAAGAACAAGCTATTTATAGCTGTATTTATAAACTGCTTACTACTGACTATTAATATTGGGACAAGGCTTTATAAAGCATAAACTGACTATTTACTAATGAGTGCAGTTATTATCAGTGTTGGGTATAGTTACTTTGGAAAGTAGTTAGTTAGGTTACAACGTTTCCATCAATTAAAAGTAATCAGTTATGATACAGCGTTACCTATTCATAAAAGTAACGCGTTAGAGTACTCATGCGTTACCAAAAATTAAAAGCAGTTCGAAGCGGCTCACACATGACAGACACAGCCCCCGGCCCCTTTAAATGCACCTAGAAGTCGTGACTCCCGACAATGAATAACGTCAGTCATCCGACTAAATTAACACTGCAGGATAACAATAACAGGAAAGACAGTCAGCAATCGGCTATTCCACATGGCGTTTTATTTATTTATTATCACAGAACATATTATTCATCAAAATTCGCACCTACCTAGCCCGGGTAGCCTAGGCTACTGTATATTATGAGCACCACAAGAAAACTCCTGATTTTTCTTTAACTTTAAATAATGCAGTTATCAAAGTACAAGTATGCTTACTTGTAAACACAACCTTAAACAGGCTTGCAGATTTAAATCCATTTAAAAATGATGAACAACCAGCCAGCCAATGATCTAACAGAAATTAACAGCTGCCTTTCAAACAAAAATGATAACAAACCGAATTAAATCCTTCACTGCCACACAGGCAAATGACAAATCGCTTAATAGCCGAACTAATTATTATTAAAGTGTCACTCACAGTCACAAGCCTAAATTCGCTTTAACACAGTCCTCTTACATTTACTCTTCAAAGTAGTGATTACAACGTAGCGTTAAATTTGAGGTAGAATTTTTGGCGGTCGACAGAAGCTTTTCACCAAAGCAGAGTGTGCATTTTACCGTTATGTTCTTTTCTTTTTCGTTGACAAATTGAAAATAATGTGCGTACTTCCACAAACCAAACACTGTCCTCTCTGCTATCTTGCCGGGAGTTCAAAAAAAAAAAAAAAACCCCACACACACACAGGGTCAGGCGCAGGGCACAGACGCATCATTGACTTTACGATCACAGAGCTTCGGCTCCGCTGATACATCCGCAGGTGGCACAGTAGACCTAGGACTACTGTCTGACAAAAAGCAGGCTGCAGTCGGGATTTTCCTTTCCTTAAAATAACGGATTACTTTTTTTTTAAAAAAATAACGAAGTTACTGATTACTTACGCACGAAACTAACGCGTTAAGTTACAAATTTCAGGAAAAAGTAATTAGAGTACTCTAACGCGTTACTTTGTAACGCGTTACCCACAACACTGGTTATTATAAAGTGTTACCAATGCATTTACTAATGTTAACAAATTAGACATTATTTTACAGTGTTATTAAATCCTTTAATGACTTATAAGCATTTGTGAAAGAAGCTTAGTCTTGATCTGTGAACTGAACAGTTTTACTGTTACATCCATGAGATTTTAAAAATGTAGATACATGATGGAATAGGTCAGTATCAAATGAGTTGAAATTATTATTTGCAGCACAAATAAGTATTTTTAGAATTTTGTTTTTAATTCCTGAAACTGTCAGAAAAGGATAAGGCCTAAGAGATTTCTTAAGCTGTAATGAAAACAGCAATGTTAGCAACAGCAACAAAAAATAACTATTTAAAATACATTTTTTTTCTGGTGATTAAAGAGATGATTAAGTCTCTCTCTCTCTCTCTCTCTCTCTCTCTCTCTCTCTCTCTCTCTCTCTCTCTCATTGTGTCTGCCACTCAGCTCATGCCCATCCCCCACTCACACACACACACTCACACACACACATGCACTCAGTCAGCACACATACATTCCTCAAACAGAGGGACAGAGTGAGTTGAGATGTCTGACAGTTTTTTTTTTTATTTTCTTTTAATCATACAGTGTTGTAAGGTCATGAAACTATGCATATTTCCTCAGAATGATTTGATCTTTGTATGAATTTTTTTTTAAGTGTTTGGAAGCTGCAATTTAAAAATACAAGACAATTAATGATTCCCTTTTTACTGTCATTTCAAAAAATCACCACGACAAAACGGTTCAAGCTAACCAAAATCCGTTCGCAATTTAAGTTCCTCAATGTTTTTTCAACATGTAGACAAAGTTTGGTGAGTATAGTGAACATTTCCTCTGAGGAGAATGCATTAAATCAGAGCTCAATTTAAATATTCAAATCAAAATAGCCGACTTCCTGTTGGTCGTAGCTGATGACTGTGAATTAGAAAGTTGTCCGTCTTGATAAGAACAATTTATGTACTAAGTTTGGTGTCTGTAGCTAAAACTTAACCCCCCACTTTTGACAAAAGGTGGCGCTATAGCATGCCTCCTTCACACCCTTTTAAAAGCTTTTCCCATTGTCTAGCTATCACTAATACTGATATGTGTTTTTAGTTTCATGTAAATCTGAGGTTGGTGTCTGCCTCAAACTCATCATAACAGAACATTCAAGTTTGACACGTTGCCATGGCAACGCCATATCAGATATCGATATCCCCACAACAGATTTACATCGGCCGTGTTTTGTCATTATTCTGATGAAGTTTTAAGTAAATCGAGTAAAAATAAGATGCTGAATTCAAAACATTTTGAAAATGACTCACTTCCTGCTGCCAGTTGGTGGCGCTATAATGTTGACTCTTAATAGTCACATATATACGATCGGTATCATACAACGAACAAACCAATGAAGTTTGATAAAATTCAGGAAATGTATGTGGATGTTATTAGACATTTCCTGTTTCTCATTTCTCGCCATAATTTCCACGCCTCGCTACGGGCAAACCGTTCAAGATATCAAAAATCCCCTCGCAATTTTTCATCCCCAATGTCTTGAGATCATGTTCACCGAGTTTCGTGGCGAACGGGTTGAAAACCTCAGAGGAGTATTTCAAATTCCAGAGCATGCTTTTTTTAAACAGCCCTGAATAGCTGACTTCCTGTTGGGCGGAGCCTATGACATAAAGTGTGAAAGTTGTTCGGCTCAATGAGATCTATAAGTGTACCGAGTTTCATATAAATACATGCAAGTGTGTGTGAGCTATGGTTCAAGATTTCTGAAGGTGTTCCAGGGGGCGCTGTAGAGTCCCTGTGCCACGCCCGGGTCCCAGCCTCTGCGGTGTCCTGATGGCCGCAGATTCCAATGTGTGTGCCAATTTTCAAGAGTTTTTGAGCATGTTAAGGCCCCTAAAAACCCCCGGAAGGTTAAATAAAAAATAAAAAAAATAATAAGAAATATAGCTGCAAGCAGCGATGGCGGGCTCAAGCCACCAATGCCATCGCCACCCCGGTGGCATCAGGTAAACTGTGCCCAGCGGGCACATGCATTCACAATATCCCTCTGGCAGTGAGGTTTTAAAGGATACGGCAGTTAAAGGGTTAATCCGAATCATCTAGACTTTAAAATCACATTCACAGAACAATATATATATTAGTAACACTGTACAATAAGATTTCATTTATAAACATTATGTTAACATGAACAATATTTATATAGCATTCATTCATGTCAGTTAATATTCCAAACTTACATGAAAACATTGTTTTATTGTGATTTTTTTCCAAGTACATTTTACCAATTCCAAACCATATAAATCTTAATAACTACCATAATTTTTTATTTAATCATTTATGAGTGCTATACAATAGTCCAGGAAAGCTGGAAGAGAAAAACTCCTTATATTCATGTGTGCAGAATTATTAGGCATGTTTTCTTTTACAGATGAAATGCGCTAAAATAGACTTTTAACTCAAACTGTAAGGTCGAAAATTATGAAATACCCATGAGAAATATCAAACACAAATGCAATACAGAAATGGATAAGTTAAGACTTGACCATTGTACAAAAAATACTGACTGGGTCATGAGGTCAGACAAGAAGAAGAAAAAAGCAGGTCAAGAAGAACTGACAAAAAGAATTGCAAAATAATTAGTAATTAATGTGAAGATTAATTTTTAGTCAATTCTGCAAGACAGACTTTTCAGGAAAGGAGGTGGAATAAAAATGAGCTCCTAAATCTTAATCCTGGATTCTGGAAGATATATTCCTCAAACCATCGAACAAGAGGAGGTGGTGCTGGTCCTTCACGAGTCACTCTAATCTGTGCATAAAGCCTATATATAAAGACTTAATATATAGTATTTCACAATACTTCATGGTATTCTAATTAAATCATTTTTGGAATCTTAAGTCTCTCAGAGTCCGACACCGAGTAATTCTGGAGACTCCAGGAAAGTGGCAGTTCTGTAAAATGTTGGCGCTGGAGACTAAATGCACCCTGATAGTTTCACACCTAATTCACTTAACACACACACGCACACACACACACACACACACACACACACACATTACCCACTGTGACAGAGGGACTGAGTGACATCAGATGTATGATAGTTTTTTTTTAATTTTCTATCATCCATATAGTGTTGTATAGTCATGAAACTATGGTCATGAGACCAGTCATTCTGAGGAAATATGCCTCAGAATGACTGGTCTTCTATGTGTACATTTTTTTTTTTTTAAAGTGTTTAGAAGCTGCACTTTAAAAAAATAAAAAGACATTTACTGGTTCCTTTTTTACTATTATTTCAAAAAACATCACGGCAAAACCATTCAAGCTATCCAAAATTCATTCACACCTATTCTGTAAGATTAATTCTTTAAACAGTGGTAAAAGAGGATGTGGTGCTGATCCTTCAAGAGTCACTCAAAACGTATCTGTCCATAAAGCCTATAAAGAATTATTCTTAATATACAGTTCAAAATACTTCAGCTTGTTATTCTAATTAAGTGAGGGTCATTTTATCAGTAAAATATATACAATTCATTTTTTTTTGAAAGATTTCTATAAATGATTTAAATCATACTCGTTTCTACAATAATTATTTAAAAGTAATCCTATAGCTCCATCTGGTGGCCATTATTGATACTAAGAATTGCAAGCTTGATTTATAAGTTATGATAGTTTAAATTTTATGCTGGCTCTTGAAAGTGATAAAGCTATGAAACTTACTGTGCTTCCTTCAAATGAGGACTTCTACTTATATAAAAAATTATGAAGATTTAGAATGAAAAATTGTAAAGATATAGTAAAATAACTATTGTATTTTTTTATGTTACTTTAATAAATCTCTATGGCAACACCATTTAAGCTATCCTAAACCCATTCACAATTTAACATCTCAGTATATTGGCATCATGTTGAAAAAGGAGTATGGAGTAGTATGAGTAGGAGTATGAATTCATTTGCAGGCTGAGTTTATCATAAATCCACAATAAAATTTCTGAGTTCTGTATCAATCTGTGTTGTTGTTTGTTTATTTTTATCTTTTATTTTTCATAGGAAGATAACTTACTCTCATTTTTAATAAATGTGCTTATAAACCAAGGACAAGCTATTTATAGCTGTATTTATAAACTGCTTACTACTGACTATTAATATTGGGACAAGGCTTTATAAAGCATGAACTGACTATTTAATAATGAGTGCAGTTATTATAAAGTGTTATCAATGAATTTGCTAATGTTAACAAATTAGACATTATTTTACAGTGTTATCAAATCCTTAAATGACTCATAAGCATTTGTGAAAGTTCTGCTTGTATTACAGCTTAGTATTGATCGGTGAGCTGAACAGATTTACTGTTACATCCATGAGATTATGTAAATTAAAATAAATATAATGTCACAGGATGTCATAGGTCAGTATCAAATGAGTTTGAAATTATTATTTGCAGCACAAATAAGGTTTTTTTAGGATTTTTAAAAATCCCTAAAACTGTCAGAAAAAGGTTAAGGCCTAAGCTATTTCTATGTGAGTGGCTAATTTTATTTTTGTTTTTATAATTGTAATACACAAACTATGAAATTATACAAAATGTATAAAAAGATAAATAAATAAATAAATACGCACACATTAAAAAAGCAGCCAAGTCGAATGAGTTTCCTTTTTTATATAGATTAAAATTGAAGACAGAAGCAAGTGGTAAATGTGGTCACTTTAATATTCAAATCCAGTAGATCCAGTTTATGTTCACGTGGCTGTTTTCGTTTATATTCGCCAAGCTATTATGTATTTTGAAATAATCTTGTCCGTTATGTGTTCGTTCGTACGACGAAAGCCAGAATCCTGCAGCTCGAGAGATATATGTTATTCTGCCAGTCGTGCTTTCAAATAGTCTTGCACACTTAAACAGGTCACAAACACCTGCATTTAGCTCTTGTAGTGTTACAATGGGTTTATTGTGTGCATTTGTGGTAATATTTTATTTAAAAAAGCTCTTAAACAAGAATAAATTCGTTTGTTTTGAGCTGGACACTGTACGCGCTGATCGGAGGCGGTGATTTCAGATAGGCAGCTGCAAATATTTCATTTTCACACAAACAGTTCAAAAACATCTTAATTTAGCTCTTGGTGTGTTCTAATTGGTTGATTGTGTGATATCGCTGTAATAATTTATTTTTAAAAGCTTTAAAACAGGAATAAATTCGTTTTCTCTGAGCTCTTTACTCCAGACGCTCGTGGTCACAGCGGTGATTCATCTCTCCTATTTCTCACGTATCTCTGGCCAGAAATAATTTATCCATGAGCCCTGAACCGGTAATAATCAGATATGTTGGTTTAGCTTGTCAGTGTGAATTAAATCTAAGTATTTGTTTGTATTTTTAACCGATTTAAAAGTGAAAGTAAAAGTCCGGGAATTGAACCTGTAGGGGCGCAATTTCTCTCAGACAATGGAAGTCTGAAGCACATACACTCAAACAGAGGGACAGAGTGAGATGAGATGTCTGACAGTTTTTTAATTTTCTGTTATCCATACAGTGTTGTAAAGTCGTGAAACTATGCATATTTCCTCAGAATGACTTTTTCATCTGTATGAAAAAATTCTTTGACGTGTTTGGAAGCTGCAATTTAAAAATACAATAATGATTCCCTTTGTAAGGTCATTTAAAAAAATCACCACGGCAAAACCATTCAAGCTATCCAAAATCCATTCACAATTTAAGTTCCTATCAGAAATACTGATGTGTGTTCAGAGTTTTGTGAAATTCTAAGTATGTTATTTGCCTCAAAATCACCTGAGAAGTATTCCAGTTTGACATGTTGCCTACGCCAACAATTTTTTAGATATCAATATCCCCCTTGCAGATTTATATCAGCTGTGTTTTAACATTATTCTGATGAAGTTTGAAGCAAATCGAGTAATAATAAGATGCTGAATTCAAATCATTTTGAAAATGACACACTTCCTTCTGCCAGTTGGTGGCGCTATAACTTTGACTCCTAATAGTCACATATATGCGATCGACATCATACAACGAATAATCTGATGAAGTTTGATTAAAATCAGGAAATGTATGTGGATGGTATTAGACACTTCCTGTTTCTCATTTCTCGCCATAATTTCAACGCCTCGCCACGAGCAAACCGTTTGAGATATCAAAAATCCCCTGGCAATTTTTCATCCCCAGTGTCTTGAGATCATGTTGACCGAGTTTGGCGGCAATCGAGAAAAAAACCTATGACAAGTATTTCAAATTCCAGAGCATGCGCTTTTTACATAACTCTAAATAGCTGACTTCCTGTTGGGTGGAGCCTATGACATGCAATACGAAAGTTGTTCGGCACGATGAGATCTATATGTGTACTGAGTTTCATATGAATATGTGCAAGTATGTGTGAGCTATACATCAACATTTCTGACTGTGTTCCAGGGGGCGCCGTAGAGCCCCTGTGCCACGCCCGGGTCCCAGCCTCTGCAGGCTCCTAAAGGCCACAGATTCCAAAGTGTGCGCAAATTTTCAAGAGTTTTTGAGTATGTTAAGGACCCCAAAAGCCCCCACAACTTTGACGAAAAATTTGAATACTAAACCCTAAATAGCCAACTTCCTGTTGGGCGGAGCCCATGATATGCAATACAAAAGTTGTTTGGATTGATGAGATTTATATGTGTACCGAGTTTCATACGTCTACGAGCAAGAATGTATGATATATGGCCCTCCATATTCCAGGGGGCGCTGTAGAGCCCCTGTGCCACGCCCGTGTATCAGTCTCTGCCCGGCCCTAATGGCCGCAGGTTCCAATCTGTGTGCCAATTTTCAAGACTTTTTAAGCATGTTAAGGGCCCCAAAAGCCCCCGAGACGTTGGAAAATAATAATAATAATAATAATAATAATAATAATAATAATAATAATAATAAAAAATAATCCTAAGGAAAACAATAGGCCTCTCGCCCTTTGGGCTTGAGCCCTAAATATAGCTGCAAGCAGCGATGTCGGGCTCAAGCCATCAGTGCAACGCCACCCCGGTGGCATCAGGATAACTGTGCCCAGCGGGCATAAGCATTTACAGTAACCCTCTGACAATCAAGTTTTAAGGGATGCGGCAGTTAAAGGGTTAATCCGACCAATCTAGACTTTGAAATCATATACACAGAACAATATATATAACTTTAGTAACACTTTATTTTAATATTAATAAAAAATGTATAAGGTGTGCATTGTAGCTGACACCTATATGAACACATTACAATTGTTTTATGACTGCAAGTCTTTCTTCTCAAATGCTATTGAGCTTCAAATTTGCATTTGAGCCCATGTGAAAAAGTAGCATAATTTACATATGACTTACAGTTTGTTGTAATAAATATCAAACATTCAATTTAATTGTGCATTATAGCTGTCACCTAGATGAACAATTACAGTTGTTTTTATGACTGTAAGTCATTCTCTTCAAATGCTACTGACGTTAGAAAATTATTTAACAATAGCACATGTAACTTTAGAGACCGGCCCTAAATTTGAGACTCTAGAAACTCCAATGTCAAGACAACTTTATGCCTGTTTTATTTTCTTTAATTTTCTTTTCTCTGTTCCGGATTGCTGATGTCCTATACCCAGGCATAGATGTCCATCCATCAATTACGAACATTCAGCCGCAAACATGAGGTGTGAGCGGTCGCGAGCGCGGATGGGAGAATGGCGCATGTTTTTTTTTTTGTTTTTTTGAGCAACTGGGATGGTGCCCCCTCTGGGAGTTGGTGCCCTAAGAAGACTGCATACTATGCATATAGGGAGCAGCGGTACAATCTCGAAGATATATTCCTCAAACCATCTTACAAGAGGAGGTGATGCTAATCCTTCAAGAATCGCATAAAAGCTATTCAAGTGTACAGTTTCCTTTTATTGCATCTTGAAATAAATATTTCTGAATTCTGAATCAAACTGGGTTGTGTTTATTTATTTATTTTATAAGACAACTGAGACTTTAATCTCCTTTGTAATATATGTGCTTTTAAACCAAGAACAATTTATTTATGGATGTATTACTGCTTAATAATGACTATTATTAAGGGAAAAGGCTTTATAATCATGAACTATTTACTAATGCTTAGCTAATGAGTGCAATTATTATAAAGTGTTACCATTGCATATACTAATGTTAACAAATTAGACATTATTTTACAGTGTTACCAAATCCTTAAATAATGTATTAGTGTTTTGTAATGATTTTAATGACCTATAAGCATTTGTGAAATAGTTTTGCTTGCATTGCAGCTTTATCTGTCAGTTGAAGAGTTTTACTGTTACATCCATGAGATTAATAAATGTCATGTCACGTCACAGGTTGTCATAGGTCAGTATCAAATGAGTTTGAAATTATTATTTGCAGCACAAATTAGGGTTCTTAGGATGTTTTTAAATCCCTAAAACTGTCAGAAAAGGATAAGGCCTAAGAGATTTCTTAACCTGTAATGAAAGGAAAAAACACCACCATTAGCAACAACAAAAACAATAACAATTTAAAATATAGATTTTTTTTCTGATTATTAAAGGGATGATTAGGTCTCTCTCTCTCTCTCTCTCTCTCTCTCTGCCAGACAGCCCCTCCCTACAGTCCACACACACTGTCACAGTCACCAACCCCCTCACACTCCCCCTCCCTCTCCCCCTCCCTTCCCTCACACAGACAGGGTGGCCAGAGTGAGATCATGTCAGTTGAGAAGTCTGACAGTTTTTTAATTTTCTTTTATCCATACAGTGTTGTAAAGTCGTGAAACTATGCATATTTCCTCAGAATGATTTGATCTTTGTATGAAAAAATGCTTTGAAGTGTTTTGGAAGCTGCAATTTAAACATACAAGACAATTAATGTTTCCCTTTTTACTGTCATTTCAAAAATTCACCACGACAAAACCGTTCAAGCTAACCAAATCCGTTCGCAATTTAAGTTCCTCAATGGTTTTTCTTAATGTAGACAAAGTTTGGTGTGTATAGTGTACTTCCCCTGGGAGGAGTATGCATTAATTCACAAAAGAAAATTCCCAAAAATCCATATTCAAGTCAAAATAGCCAACTTCCTGTTGGTCGTAGCTTATGACTGCGAATTAGAAAGTTGTCCGTCTTGAGAAGAACAATTTATGTACCAAGTTTGGTGTCTGTAGCTAAAACTAACCCCCCCACTTTTGACAAAAGGTGGCGCTATAGAGTGCCTCCTTCACGCCCTTTTTAAAAGCTTTTGCCATTGTCTAGCTATCACTAATACTGATATGTGTTTTGAGTTTCATGTAAATCTGAGCTTGTTGTCTGCCTCAAACTCACCATAACAGAACATTCAAGTTTGACACGTTGCCATGGCAACACTATATCAGATATCAATATCCCCACAACAGATTTACATCGGCCGTGTTTTGTCATTATTCTGATGAAGTTTTAAGTAAATAGAGTAAAAATAAGATGCTGAATTCAAAGCATTTGGAAAATGACACACTTCCTGCTGCCAGTTGGTGGCGCTATAATGTTGACTCCTAATAGTCACATATATACGATCAGTATCATTACAACGAACAAACCAATGAAGTTTGATCAAATTCAGGAAATGTATGTGGATGTTATTAGACATTTCCTGTTTCTTATTTCTCGCCATAATTTCAAAGCCTCGCCACGAGCAAACCGTTCGAGATAATCAAAAATCCCCTCGCAATTTTTCATCCCCAATGTCTTGAGATCATGTTCACCGAGTTTCGTGGCGAACGGGTTGAAAACCTCAGAGGAGTATTTCAAATTCCAGAGCATGCTTTTTTTAAACAGCCCTGAATAGCTGACTTCCTGTTGGGCGGAGCCTATGACATAGAGCGCGAAAGTTGTTCAGCTCAATGAGATCTATAAGTGTACTGAGTTTCATATAAATACATGCAAGTGTGTGTGAGCTATGGTTCAAGGTGTCTGACTGTGTTTCCAGGGGGCGCTGTAGAGCCCCTGTGCCACGCCCCGGGTCCCAGTCTCTGTGGCGTCCTGATGGCCGCAAGATTACAATTGAGTGTGCCAATTTTCAAGAGTTTTGAGCATGTTAAGGCGCCCCAAAAATGCCCGGAAGGTTTAAAAACAAAAATAAAAAAATATAAAAAATAATAAATAATCCTTAAATAGGCTCTTCGCCCCTTCGGCGCTTGAGCCCTAAATATAGCTGCAAGCAGCGATGTCGCCTCCAAGCATCAGTGCAACGCCCCCTGGTGGCATCGGGAAAACTGTGCCCAGCGGGCATAAGCATTTACAGTAACCCTCTGACAATCATAGTTTAAGGGATGTGGCAGTTAAAGGGTTAATCCGACCAATCTAGACTTTGAAATCACATACACAGAACAAGTATATTATAACTTTAGTAACACTTTATTTTAAAATGTAATAAAAAATTGTATAAGGTGTCATTGTAGCTGACACCATATGAACACATTAACAATTGTTTTGTGCTACAAGTCTCTCTTCTCAAATGCTATTGAGTGGTCGCTGAAACGCGGATGGGAGAATGGCGCATATTTTTTTTTTTTTTTTTTTGAGCAACTGGTGGCCCCTCTGGGAGTTGGTGCTCTACGAAGACTGCATACTCTGCATATAGGGAGCGGCGGTACTATCTGGAAGATATATTCCTCAAACCATCGTACAAGTGAAAGGTGATGCTAGTCTTCAAGAATCGCTCAAAACCTTTTCAGTGTACAGTTTCCTTTTTTGCATCTTGAAATAAATATTTCTGAATTCTGAATCAAACTGGGTTGTGTTTATTGATTTTATTTTATAAGACAACTGAAAACTGACTTTAATCTCCTTTGTAAATATATGTGCTTTTAAACCAAGAACAATTTAATTAGAGATGTATTCCTGCTTAATAATGACTATTATTAAGGGAAAAGGCTTTATAATCATGAACTATTTACTAATGCTTAGCTAATGAGTGCAGTTATTATAATAAGTGTTACCAATGCATTTACTAATGTTAACAAATTAACATTATTATACAGTGTTACCAAACCCTTTAATAATTTATTAGTGTTTTGTAATGA